>NW_022985414.1:0-220041 GCF_010093625.1 Macroventuria anomochaeta | reverse complement strand
TATTAGAATTCTGCAAGTACCGCTCTGGGACTTGCCCCTTATCAAATCCATCAAGTTCTACATCGCATATTGCCCTCAGCGGCTCGCCCCTTACACGCAGTGGACTCACACTTACTTCGGACATCTTCCCTACTGGCCTGCGTCGATACACCTGTCATCATTGCCTTCAGATATCATAGCTCATCCTTGTCAATGGGAAACCTTGTTAATCCAGAAGACATCCTCCTTGCTGTATGGGATTCCACGCTTCTCCATGTACTCAATTGCTTCGCAGACCCTGCTTTTTATTGGTGTTTCATGACCTTTGCAATTATCCCAGTCTGCCATCTTTAAAAAGAAAATAAGCAACAGCTGCAAGGGGGGGAAGTGAGGGTGCTGGGGTGTTGAGGTTCAAATCTCGGTGGTGTGTGGGGAATTCTGTCACCCGAAGTGCTAGCTGGTCGTTGTCTGGTGGTTGAGAACATGATCTTCAATACGAGAGGCCTAGCCCCTGCATCCATGGGGCGATCCATAAGCACTTTATTGCCGAACTTTCCCCATCCCCGACCACCTTTCAACGCAAACTACAGTGTCGTTATGATCTCCAATCACTACGGCTTTTCAATGGCAACTGGCGAACTATTTCGATGGGACAACCGCGGTACTCTTGCGGAGTCGCCACATCCCGCCTTTACACATGTTTGCTGGACCACAGAGTTTGCCTGGATGTTCCACCGTACGGCACCGACAACATCGCTCACGGAGGACTTGCATGGGGAAAAGCTTGGGAGCTGCTGGGCCACCAGTCACTATCCGAAGGCACGTCGTGGAGCTACCTGCGATGTCCTCGCATCTGTGTTTCAAAGATCGACAAACTTTGAGGCTAGGAAAGACCGAGTTAGCAAACGTCCTTTACTGGAATACCATGATGTGCCACCTCCGAGTAGCGAATAATAAATCCACGCGACATTTTGTGCATGAATCAAGGACCAAACTTCACACGTTGACGCGCTCTCTGGCTGGGGCCAGACCGTGTTCGTGGATTTGTGGAACCGCGGTCTAGCTGAAACCAGAACGCTATGTAGCGCAAGTCAACGCCTTACAGTCGGCGACTTCCTTATGATAACCGCTCTTTATCCACTTTCGCTGCGAATTCACCTGTTTGTACCTTCCCAGTAAATTCTCCGTCAATGGCCCTCAGCACTAAATCTGAAACAAACTGGGTCGTTGCTTTTGGCTGATATCAGTGTCATGGAGCAGACAACGACAATGGACAGCCGTCGGAACGAGGTGCTCGCAGTGGCGACATTGTTTTTCTTTCTTTCGTGGCTGACAGTCAGTCTACGATTCTATGTGCGTGGAAAATTGATGCATACTTGGGGTTTGGATGATACGTAAGCCATAACCACATTTCCTCCTATATTGACAGAGATGCTTATTCATTGCATAGATTCATGGGTGCTACCATGGTAAGACCCACGCATAGCTATTCAACACCCTCCATTGTACGCATGTGCTTACCTCAGTAGGCTATCTTTACGGTTTACCTGGCTTTTCAGACAGTTGCTGCAGTATATGGAACAGGACGGCACCGATGGGAGCTGGAGGATAGCGACGCCAGGATCGCTTTGCTAGTAAGTAGTGTGAGCTCGATTGAGAGCGTATAGCGAGTCTAACAACTCACAGTTCTGGTACCTGTGCGAGCTGCTTTACATTCTTGCCAATTGTGCCCTCAAATTCTCGATCGGCTACTTCTATCTTCGTGTCGCTGTACAACGCTGGCATGTTTGGACTATCAAGATGTTAATGGGTGGCACTATCCTATTCTCAATCGTCTACTTCTTCCTGGTCACGTTCCAGTGTATTCCTGGTAAGTTGTTGACGCTCATTTCATTCGCCTCTCGTGAGTAGCTGCTGACTCGTCGAAAGTCTCTGAGTTCTGGAACAACCACCCTGCATCTGACAAATGCTTGTCAGCAGGACCTACGAAGGGCATCACTTACGCCCTTGCAGCCGTGAACGCCGCCGCCGATTGGGTTCTTGGAACTCTTCCATTTTTCATCGTCTGGGATTTGCAGATGAAGCTGAAGACGAAAGCGCTCGTTGCTGGTATCTTGGCCTTCGCTGCCATTGGCAGCACCGCGACCATCGTTCGCATGTTCTACATACACACTCTCATGGATGGGTCTGACTTCTTGTATGCGACTACCGACGTCGCTATCTGGAGTACAGTTGAGCCTGGCATCGGTATTACTGCCAGCAGTATTGCGACTCTGCGACCGCTTGTCCGTCATTGTCTGTGGCGTATAGGCCTTGCATCTGCTTCCAGTAACAGTCATACATACTATCCTTCAATCAGCGAACAGAATCGGAAGGATCGCCGCGGTTACAGGCGAAGCCTTAGCCCGTGCGACCTGGTGCCTACCCAGCGTAGCAGAATCACCTCGACAAAGATACATGGACCGAAACCGTCGACTGTACAATCCACGAACCATGAAGGAATGATCACGCTTCCATCGATTGTTGTTGAAGAGGAAGATTACAGGGATCATATACAAATGCCGGACGGTCACATCCTGCAAACCACTACCGTGCAGCACGACTATGAACCCGCACCACGATTACATCTACGAGACAGTCTTAAAAATAGCTTCACTAGGGGAAGCATCCTCAGCCTTGGAAGAAACCGAGAATCATAACGCATAATGCCACTTTCATTTCGTCCAATCAGCGCCTTACCCTAACAAATAGTTAGGGTAACGAAATGGTGACTGCAAACCCTGCCTGGCCTTCAAATCATTAGCTTTGCCTGTCGGTAATCACTTTCGCTCCACTTCTTCAGCACCCGAGATTCTGGTGTTTCTGGCTCTCAGTCGACTTTTGCGATAACCGATCATACCACCGACCATCAATTGTCTCACCACAAGCGCAGCCACCATGTGGTGGTGACACCGAACACCAAGCGATACAAAACCACAAGGATCTTTTCAAAAGCTGACAGACGCGACATGAAGAATCACCACAACCTTTGCTTGTGTCATCTACGACAATGTCAGCCTCGGCGCCACAGACCACAGCATCACCAATCAACGCCAACATCCTCATAGAAGCATCGGATATGCCCACAATAGCGCGCTTCCACTATCTCCTCCACCACACCAAAGCCTACATTCACTCCCACGGCCCATACACAACCCACGCAAACACCACCGTCTTCACACGCGCCGCAAATCCACCCACAAAACTCTACGGCCCCTCCTCAAAATGCCTTGCAACCTCCCTCGCAGCGGCACAAGACTGCATAGGTAGTGCACAAGTCCCCGGTCCCGCAAAAGAAGACTTGTACTTGTTCAAGCACCTATGGGACACGACCATCGACGTTTTTGAGGAGGTGCTGGCGACAGGCGATCTAGACCATGAGTCGTTCGGGTGGGGAATTTGGGGGTTGTGCGGGGGGTACATGTACCCTCCTTCTGAAGCATCGTATGAACTGTTTGAGGAGCATAAGCATCGGTTGCATGAAGCGCTTTTGGCGTTGCCGACGGTCGATCCACCGAGGCGGACGAGGGAGGAGTTGGTGGTGAAGGGCGAAGGGAGGGTTGAGGTGCTTGCTAAGGCGAATAGGCAGGTACATATCTGTGATAGCTTGGAGTTGCAGAGGTTCAGGCAGGAGGGTTGGCATCGGATCAGGTGGTGGCATGGGGTCAAAGTTGCGGAGAGGTGGATTATGAGGCTGGGCATGGTGGATGAGGTGGAGCTTACTGATGGGCCAGTCGAAAAAGAGCGGCCGCCTGAACCAGGCAGCAACGTGGAAAGTACCAACGGTGTTCGAATTTTGCCCTCACAGGAGACAGAGAAGCCTTCAGAAAGCCTCGACACATGGCAAAATTCCAGCAACCAAAGCTAGATGGGGAAAGCGCAACGTACACACAGAGTCAATAGACTAGACTATTGATAGTAATATAAACTCTAGATCTATGATGTATTTATCTACTGTACTCCTCAATGTCTATTTACGATCCACCCGCGGAAGGCGTAAAATCAGTAGTCGTCAAGTTCGGGTTACCCTGCACAATAATCGGCTTGTCCTTCTTCAGCGTAGCCAAGAAGCCATCGCTGACCCTCAAGTGATCCTTCACAATCTGCTTGGGTGTGAGGCCGAGCCACTGGTTGACACTGATATCGGAGTACTGCTTAGCCTGCAATACCTCGAGGAAGACCAAGGTCTCGTTGCCAGTGTTCTCAAGGTAGTGAGCGTTAGGAACGGGGACATAGCCAACATCGCCAGCAGTGAAGTCGAATGTGCGCGATGAGCCAGGAGCTTGGTACACTGTGAGACGAGCGGAACCCTGGAGGAAGTATGTCCACTCGTCAGATGTGGTGTGCCAGTGCATCTCGCGCATTGCTCCAGGCTCAACAGTGATCAAAGCAGTCGAAAAAGTGTCGGCAACAGGGAATGTAGCGGGGTCGAGGATCTTGATGGAACCACCGGGGACCTTGAGTGGCTCTTGTTGCGAGAAGTGGTACGAGTACTGTGTCTGTTTGGGGATAATACCAGCAGGCCCTGTGACGTTCTGCTCACTGATGTTCTTTGGTGCCGGGGTGCCTGGGAAGATCCAAAGCTGACCGTCGGGCAGGTTGTCCCAAGTCTTGGTCGTGGTGCGAAAGTTCTTGGCTAGGACTTCTTTGGGGTTGCGTTCCATTAGCTCAGAAAGCAGGAAGGTGTTGTCCTCAGAGAAAGCACCACTGTCAAAAACGAGTAAGAACTCACATCCGGTGTCGAAAGCCTGGATCGAGTGGGGGATACCGGGTGGGAAGAACCACACGTCGCCCTCTGTGACATCGTCGACGAAAGTCTCGCCAGCTTCGTTCATTGACTGAATGCGAACGCTGCCGTTGAGCCTGTGATGTTTGGTGAGTAAACTTGTGGATCAAGAATCAAATGAACCACGTACATAAGGGCCCACTCTCCTTGCTTATGCCAATGAAGCTCACGGTAGGCGTTTGGACTCAGACGCATGTTGACACCTGCCATTGCTGTCGCAATGGGCAACTGATCTTCGTTCTGGTTACGTGCCCAACCTGCGCCAGCCAGGCCATGACGGTTGTGTGATAGTCCGAACGGCCATTTTGCGTTCGTCACATCACCCGAGTCAGTAGTAGGTGGGGCAAAGATGTCGCTGTTGAGTGCATCGTAGGCATTGGTCCTGTTGTGTGTCAGTGTTCGTCCACACGGTGGAGATGCTTTGGTTCTTCAGCTCACCTTGGGCCGGGGTCTGTAGGCCCAGTAGTGCCACCCCGGATAGGCTGAGGGTTCTTCACGTTCATGAGATCAATGTAGAGACCCTCGTCAGGGTCTGCTGCCTGTCCAGTACCAAGTTCGAATTCATCAGGTGGGATGACGGTCGACTCAGTGGAGATGGGATTCGATGCTGCGAAACCAATCAATGCCTCTGAGCCGCGCAGTGAGCCAGACGCTCCTGTGGGCAACACTTGATTGCTGACTACCGCCGATGGATCGACAGGATCATGAACCGCAGATGCTTGAGGGGCAGGAATGGCGAAGGCGGAGCCAGCCAGGGACGAGAGAACGTGTACGAAGGAGTATCTCATGATTGCAACAAATGGCGGTGCCGCTGGTAAACTGTTCGAACAGACTGTCGAACAACAGCGACTCAACCGCCGTCATTTATACTTTCCCGTACTGCTGGAGGTCGCATCGGATTAGTTGCTTCTCCTTGCCGATTTACCCAGTCATTTGCCCGTAGTCAGCACTGGTTCGATGACAAACGTAGGGCAGGCATCATCATGACTTGACGTCAAAAGCGCCGGTAAGTCACCCCCATGGGTGAGAACCCACTGTGGGGATAACATGTATGACCAAGCTTACCGTTGCAGCCGAAGCGATTTGAAATGGACCTGGGCTCTTGCACGAAAGGGTATATCCGCCAACTGCCGGCCGGACTAGCGGGTGGTTGAACGATGATCAATAACACGACCGTGCGAGATACATCTTCGCCACTCGTTCATTGATTAATACCGCGATGAAAGCACCGTGCGTTTTGCTCAGCGTTGCTGTAGCTAGCTGGGGTGTTGGGATGTTCGGCAATACGGTCGGCGTGGTTGGATGAAGGTTGCGGCACGCTTATTGCCGTGCTACCCATAAGAGAACTCCAGATCCACCTTGATCCACCTCAAAGCTTGTCTCTGAGCTTCGCACTGCTTATTCCGCCTTGACGAGCTTGTTTTAAATCTATCTTGAGAGCTTAGTCGAGTTAGGATCCACCAGCAAGTAGAACGTGTACGCCATAGCGAATAACTGGCGTAAGCACCGCCAATGATCCACCACATGAGCTAGATAACTTCATCTCTTGCGATGCAGATAACCATCACATGCATCAGGTAGAGGCCGAACGAAGCCTTTCCCAGATACTGAGCGACAGCCGAGTTGAAGGGCGCTAGAAGAGTAGGCGAAGGTACACAACACACCACCGAGGCTTCGCCACATGTGGGATATCTTGGAAAACAGCTCAAAGTGTGTAACGTCGAAAGGGCCTAGAACCGAGTATTCTCCGCTCCAGGAGTTCTCGGCCGGCTGTTCGGGTATGCACAGGAGGAAGAAGCCTAAGGTGAAGATGCACCAATTGGCAGTCCTAGTGTAGATGCTACTCGCAGCCGGTCTGAACTGTGCGCTGTTCAAGGTATCTGTGGCTCTTGCGTCTATCATGCCGCGCACCTCGCAGATGACGAGGCCACTGACACAAGTGAACAGCTACCAGTCGAGCTCCCAGATCGTGAACCAGGTCGTCGCAGCCAAGGTGAGCAATCGTCCAAACCTGCTCGTGTGATGTCGCGAGGACCAAGAGGAAGCCGATAAAAGATCCTCGCGCTTCGACCGGTATCGTCCAGGCTTGGATATTGAGACCCATTGGAAACTTGGTCGTGAAGGGGTGCAGTAGCGCCATGGCGAAGCCAAAGAAGTGGGCCAGAATTTCCCAAATGGTCTGCAAATTGTATTCGTGCAGTTGCCCCAGGGGTACAGCCGAAAGTAGAAGGCGATGTGTGAGATGACTTCCAGTACGATAACGGGCGTGAGGAGACGGAAAGGTCGGCGGAAAAGTGAGCTTGCCAGCCCGTCGAGGAACGCTCGCGAGGTGCATAGTCGCGAAGCTGGATCGGTTTGATGGATATAGAGTAGGCGGATATAATAAAGAACAGTGCCATCATTGCTTGATCCGCGAACATAATGCGGCAATTGGGAGAAGTAGCGATTGTCTTCGACTGGCTCTGAGAAGTGGCCATGTGAGGAAGCTGGTATCTTGAAAATCTGTGGTGCCTGATCTGATACTTTCTCTGCATGCAGGTCAGCTTATACGGACGACATTTGGGTCCTGAGCCACAAGATGAGTGATTGATCTCCAAATTTGCTTCCCTAAATTATGCCATCTATTGATGGTGGACCAACCTTCACTGATTGCACCCGTATTCCGTTTTCACAATCTTTTCTAAACAAATATCTCCCATCTTCCTCAGTTTTAGAGGACCACAACGGGCATCGTACTAGTCGGTCTCTTTGTCTTCGCTGTCTTTTACAGCTGCTTTGTGCTTGCGACGTGCGGGTGCTTGGGTCTGAGTCGCTACGCTTGAGGCAGGTCCAGTCGAAAATCGCGAAAGTAGAATGACATGAAGAGGTTTCACCTCCATCGCCATCTCGCCTTTCCTCCTCTTCGCACGAATATTTGCAGCTTCGGTCGCCAAATTGAAGAGCGGCTTGTACCGGTCGGCGCGAGAATTCCGGATAATTGACCGGATGGCATCGACCTTCCTCACTTTATTGCTCACAGTATTGACCTCGTCCAGCATGAGCTGTAGCGTAGACTGAGTTAGTCCAGCGTCGCTGACACCGAACTGGCTGACTCCATTGAGGCGGCAGAACTTGTTGATAGCGGTGTATAGGCACAGAGCTCGGCCACAGTCTAGCGATTCCAGCTCCTCAGCTTGACGTATTCTACGTCACGACGTAACTTCCACTGGTGGATGATACCGTTGTATCTACTTTTCCAGTTGTCCTCGTTTGGATCCATATCCAACAATAGCTAAAAAGCAGTAGTACGCTTCCTGGTATCTATTGCTGACCAGGTCGAGGAGTCAAAAGAAGAAGATAAGCTTGAGCGCCTCCCCCGACTGGCCTTTGCCGCGTTCGAATTCGTGTGCCTTACCCGGAACTGGTTTCCAGGGAAGACTGTGGCGCTTCTTGGGAATGGTAGCATCTTGAAGCTGTGGCCAGAAGTGGCAGAACGTCCGTGGAGGGGTTGAGTCTGTCTTACTGGCAGTGGCGTTCAATTCTGGAAGCTCGTCAAATCGCTCGTACCAACCTTGGCAAGAAGGATGAGGAAATGTGAGCTCGGATTGTACAAGACTGGGATCATCAGGGTGTGTATGGAATACCTCCCTGGTCACCACTCCGTTATGATTCGTTTTCATGGGCTGTGGCAGGGTCTGATGGTCGGTCTTAAGCGTATTTTGGAGAGTTTCGTCGTCTACTGACTTCTCAGAGGTGGGGTCGTCTTCCCATAGCACTGTTCAATTCATCAGCATTGTCAAAAGGCATTAAACCCTTTTGGTTACTGGAAAAAAGCGACCGCATACAAACGCTCGCCCCAGATCTTCTCTTCTGCCGTAAATTTAAACTCTGTCGAGGCAGTCGACGCGTGCTCCTTGGAAGGCACAGGCTCTTCGCGCGACAATATTCCCCGGCGTGCATTATCTGCATCTAGAGCGTCAATTAAGACATCAATGTGTGATCGTGGTGCGCAGCGATTACTATTCTGTGCCACAACATCTCGCTTGACCGCTTTCTCTCTTTCACGATGACTAGTAGCTTGGTGTATAGAGCTGCTAGCCCCTTCGACCCTGCCCTGCGTCATGGGCACATGCTCATGAGAGTGCACATGCGCTTTTGTCGTACGCACGTTGCGTACAACTATCGGTCCATGGTCGTATGCATCATCACTTTCATATGCAGTAAGATATCAGTAAATGTGCCTATCAAATTGCACTGTGCCGATGACGTACATGAAGACTTCGAAGCCGCCCAATCTTGATCTGATGAAGATGAAGCCTCGCGGTTGCGTGTGGTTGACATTGTCCTGGTGCCTGAATCAATATGATTCCGGGATTGAAGCTGAAAATTAGCTACGATTGAGTCGAGACTTTCGGTGGTGATGACTGGTCAATGAGAAGAGTGCAGCTCAGCAAACCGAGCAAGCGCGCGAAACAGAGTCGGACCCAGCTTGAGGTATCATGTGAAAAGTGCGCAGGCAACACGAAGTGAAAGGATGGCAGTTCTACACGCCCTGATACAGGCTATCTTGCGTATGACGTCGCAGGCGAAGCTGCTGAGGCGCAAGAGACTAGACGTCAGGAGGTCACTCTTTCGCTCACCGCTGTCGATTGCTTCAAGGCGTGACCTAGACGTTCGCTGATTGCTTGCAGTCAGTGCAGGTCATCCGCTTGTGATTGCCTCGTCCTCCCACATGATGCAGCGGTTAAGTACGGAGTAAGGTCAGGGACGAGGTCAGTGTCATAACTTGGCTGTAAGCTTTTAAGACGCGAACCCTGCATTCGCAAGGTTAGCTGTATATATCAATATTATCGTTGTAGACGTACTGTATTCACCTACACGTCTGGAAGCCGTGCCGCCAGCAAACGTTGTTGCCACAATTTCTTGTTCACTTTCACCTTCACCGTCGCCCAGGTGCAGCTGGTGCCTTCCATCCTTGCTCTTGCCCGCCTAAGCCCCCGCCCCACTTGCACATAAGCTCGACCGCATCTTCCTCTGCTTCACCACAGCAAATTTTGACTTCGCACTCCCCTCAGCTTTTTGCGCTCCACCTACCTTGTTATTTCAGCACACTTTCTTCGACTTCGAGCACGCCAGTATCACCGACTAGCTCGCACTTCGTCCACAACCTTTCACAACAACCTTTTGCGATTCCTAGCACACCTGTCACGACCTTACCCAGCCAAGGAACTGAAGGCTCGCAATATAATGGCCAACGGTAAGAGCTCCAAGTTCATCACTTTGTCGATGCCAAAGACTGGCTGGCGGGAGCCGTCACGCGCCAGTATGTTTCCTTACGGCGCGCATTTGAGCTTGTACCTGCTAATCACTTTTGACAGAAGATGACCTTCTGAAGCTGCCCAAAGGACATCTGCTGACGCCAACGGAAGAAGTGGGAGAGTTTGTACCTGCCGAAGCAGCATTTGGCACAGGACCCGTTACGGCAGCCACGATGGTTGGTGAGGTGACTGCGCCAGCAGTAGATGAGACATCGCGTGCAGAGCATGTCGTAGCTGTTGACGGTATGGTCTGGTACCGGATGCGTTTGGAGGTATTCTGACTGACAATCGTTTGTAGATGAGAGCTTTGGTGGAGTTCCTTCTCGAATGGGCAGCGAAGCAGCGATCAGTACCCTTGACGGTATTTTTGAACAGGCTGAGGAGTACGATAGCGACGCGGAAGATGGTAGGTAACCCTAGCAAAACATCTGTCATATAACGCCGCTAATTGCTGTGAGGCCCTGGAGCCGCAGAGCAGATGATTGATGCCTTTAGTATAGTCGCTGAGGAGGATCTAATGTTCGTGCCTGATGCAGGTGATGAGCTCGACGACGATGAGCTACTCGCAGGTGAAGAGCGTGATACCGAGGATGGTGAGTGATGCTCGTACCTGTGAGCTGGCGTATTTGGCATTTCTGACAGCGCTCGTTCAGACTATCGACAGACTCCTTCAGCATCATGCCCACACACCAGCCCTTCGACAGGCCCTCGTCCCGTTCCAGCGAGCGTACACCGAGCAAAGGCACTTCGTGAGGGCACTGAGAGCATTCAGCCCCACCCCATAGACGCGACCAAGGTGATCGTCACATACCGATATACTGACCCGGCTGGAGGAGTCTATGTCCAAGAGACGGAGATGCCAGAGGTCGTGCGTGCGCCGGCGAACGCCTCCAGCAATGCCGGCAGCATCATCGTGCCGGACGTCGAAGCCTCAAAGGTGCCGAGGACGAAGAAGGGATCGCCTTGGACACCTGTCCCTGGTACATCTCGATACGAGTGGACCCGTGGCGATGGTGACCAGCAGGAGACCTGGCGCGTGGTCATCTTCTTCCGCCGCCTTCATCGGGACACCCATGCATATCAGGACATCTACGTCAACACCAACATGTTGAACAATGTCGATCCAAACGACAAGAGGTTTCGGACGTCATACAACAAGTGGATCCTGCAGTTTGCGCGTCGCCGCGACGCGACCTACACTCAGAAGGTCGCCAGGGTCCACTGGAGCGTCGCTGAGCGCCATGCCCTGTACACGACTATCAACACGTTCTGCGCCAAGTATGGTATCCACAGTTTTGGCTTTTCTGATGATTGCATGTTGAGTACAAAGCAGCTGCAGCTCATGGCGGATGCTGTGAATGCCGCGCCGAACCCATTGAGGTCGGCGCCACGAGGTGTAGATGCTGTCCGTGGACAGATCATCTCTGCTCACGACAAAGCCCAGCCGAAGAACAAAGCCATCTTCGACTTGATGGCTAGGGCTGTCGCACTTCGTGCTCGGATTGCTGGTGGAGAAGTGATCCCGAGGGCTGAGCGGAAGCCAAAGCTTGCCATCCCTCTCTGCGAGTTCCCGGTGGACCCTCCTGTGGCGGCTTCTGATTCCTTGACTCCCGGTGGCAGAAAGCGCAAGCGAGCTGCTGCCGTCGAGGCGAGCGATGGGGAGCCGCCCAGCTCAGAGCTGTCATCGCCGCCAGGCTCTGAGGTCGGTGGAAACGACGGTGTCAGTGAAGACACCTGGATGACCACCGACGAGGAGATCCAACCGGGTGAGAGCGATGAGGGGAACTGGTCGGACACCAGTGAGGAGATGTTGTCTGGCGAGGACGAGCATGGCGAGTGGGTTGAGGTGGAGGAGATTGCGTCTTCTTACCCACGAAGAAAGCCCGCACTATTGATAGTGAGGCTGGTATGGATGTAGCATAGGTTGTAGGCATGCTTGCAGACCGACGCCAATCAACAGAGATGAGATGGCGGATTGAGGCACTCCTGGCTACATCAAGATGAGGGTTCTAGAAGCCACAGAGAACTTCGTAGTCGCCAAATCTGAATGCAATTCCTATGCAAGTCGTAATCCTAGTACTTGTCAGCAGCAAAAGCATCTAAAACGACACAGTTAATGTTTCGAAGCCCTCAACACGGTGAGATGAACTGTGCGTAGTGGAAATTAAGAAACTCCCAATCCATTAGGTTCCATGGCAGGCCAATATCCAGAATGTGTATTGCACTAGAATCCAAAAGCATCCAGCAAGCTATTTGCATCCGGTTCCTGGAACTGTGTCGGCGGCGGTTTTTTCGGTACGGGTTTGGCCGGTTCTTCCTCTTCTTCACTCTCCTCCTCTCCTTCGTCATCACTACCCTCCTCTTCGTCTTCTTCGTCTTCCTCCTTCTCGTCTTCCTCCTCATCCCAACTCCCCTCCTCAGCGACCGCCCCATCATTATGCGCAAGCTCATTCCTAACATGTTCCCTTGTCGGCAAATCCGCAACAACCAAACTACTCCTCCTCCGGAGCAGCTTCCTCGGATCGAAATCGTAATCGCTCGCCGCCTGGTTTGGTCCATTGGCATGGAAGCTATCCCTCGGCATAAGCGGGCTAAGCGGCGGTCGCCCCGGTATAGTCTTTGGTGGCGGCGTAAGTAGGAACTCCCAGCTCTTGACAAGATCGAGAGCGAGCACGTCACAACCCATGCGCTCGTACAAATTGGCGGTGTGCAGGACGAACTCCCATTCTTCGCGCATGCCGATCATGGTTGCGCCGCGGAGGGTCTGGAGGGACTTCTCGCGGAGCTGCTTGTAGAGAACCACAAGGGCGGGGTCGTCTGTGAGGTAGGACTTTGATTGGAAGTTCGGTGTCTCGGGCGGTGACAGCAAACGGGAAAGGGGTGTGACGAGAGAGCGAACGGCGGTGTCGCGGCGACCGAGAAGCCAGTAGGCCCATGTGGCGAGCCAGCGGTTGCCATCACGCGCTGCTTGAGGTAGGATCTTATCCTTCAAGAAAGCCAGTAGTACAGGGTGGTCGTCACCACCATAGACTCGCGCCACAGCGATGGCAAGCTGTGTGTCACCGAGCTGGTTGTGCAGTACTTGCACGGCGTCATGGAGGTGGTCTGCAAGCAGAAAGAACGCAGCTGCGTACTCAAACCGCCTTCTGCCCATGAGCGCGTAGGCGTTCTTGAGTGCAGCGGTCTTCCATCGCTCCTCCTGGAAGTTGTTCGATAGCAAGCGGTGTGTCGCACCTTGCTCGCGAGACCAGGTGGCTATGCGCCACAGACTGACCAGGACAGTCTTCTTGTGCAAAGCGAGATAGTACAGAGAGCAGTCGACCGGGTTCTTTTCGTCCGTCTTCGTGTACTCATTGCGAGCGATGACTTCGAATTGTGCACGCTGCAACGGGGTCAGCTTTGTGGATCATTGGTGGCAGAAGCACACGTACCAGTGCATTGATGTCAGACATCCACATGAACACACCACATTGCTTAGCGTGCTGCCACATCATCTTACTGTTGAAGTGCCTGCTCATGAGGTCTAGCAGGATGTCCTGACTTCCTGAGTGGAAAGCCCACACGATTTCGCGCCACGAGAGGGGCGCCTTCTGCGCTTCGCTCAAGACATGTTGTCGGAAGAACAGCATGAAGCGGCCTGCATTGTCGTCGATGGATCGTCGGTGCTTCTCGACCATGCCTATGCACTCTATGATGTCTGCAAGACGGAACTGTTCTCGACTCGACAGCAGAGGCATTTGCTTGGTAGTTAGGAGGTCTTTGAGATTGGCAGCCACTTCCTCGGTCACGGTCTCTGGATCATCGTTGTCCGAGAAATCATTGTACGATGAGTGCATCCCCTTCTTCGAAGCGGTCATGTTCGTCTATCCAAGTTAGCACTCACTTCTTCTCGTCGTGGATATCGACTTACCTCGTCTTCAGAGAAGTCCTCCGCTGAGAAGCCAAGAGAGCTTTCGAGCTCCTCGCCCTCTGTCCAGAACTTGAGCTTCTGATAGAGTCGCAACAAGATTCGCTGCACAAGCATGACCTTTCCAGACAAGACACATTGCGACAACAGCTGCGGATGATATACAGGCAGGGGACCATTGAGTCGACTAACTGCAGCGAAAATGTCGATCGAAGCGGTCTTGCGAGAAATCATGCGCAAACTTGGGAACAATTCCTCATCAACCTTGACATGCTCATCTTGTATGAAGAGCTGGTTGCCAGCACCGATGACAAGGTTGCCACTACCCAGCCATACTGAATCGCCGATGGGATGAGGCGTGATGTCTCTAATGCGCACGTCTCGAATCTGGACCCATGATGGTCCGGCATTGAGATAATCATAACGCAGCTGCGCGTAGATGACCACTCGATGTGGGAACCCAACAGCGAGAATCGACTGGTTGTCCGGAGTGGAGGACCAGTCGAGATCTTGAATAACCCCTTGCCCATCAAAGGTTTCCTCGTACTCCAACTGCGCACTTCGTGTGTTCCAGATCGTCAATGTCGTTTTCTCAGCATCTACCAGTGCTGCCTTCCGGATCGAGGTACCGCTCGCTAACGATGGATTTTGCACGTTGGTGTCAACGGTCGAGGTGAGTAGCCAGTCGAGCTTATGCTCTTCAGAGTCGATACGAGCTGTCCACGACTTGATGACACCAGACTTGCTGTAGGATATTGCGATGTCACGCGCGAAAGTGTCGAGGAAGCCCGAGATGACTGGCGCTGTACCAGCAGGGTCGACGGGTAGGACAAATGCAAGGTCATCCTCAGACCCTAGGTTGAATGTACTGTATTGCTCCAAGGAGATCTCATTATGTCCATTGGTGTAACCATTTGTGTGAGGCACAGCGCTCGAGTATTTGCGACCAGTAGCAGGATCTTGTGTCAGTAAGGGCATAGTGACTTCCCAACATATGCCTTTCATCTCTGAGCTGATCGTTGCGATATGCACGCACATACCTCCAACCTCCGTTTCAGGAATAGCGAGCAGGCACAGCGGCTTACCCTGAAGCTTGTACTCGAGCCTTGCGACTTCCACTGCTAGTGGCCCTCTTGTGTCCCATAGCGCGATGTGGTTATGATGCAGGAAGACTACGAAGTTGCCGTCTTGCAGCAATGCCGTCCTGTGGATGTGCTCGCTGACTTTGACAGTGCTGTGTCGGTGTAGGGTCGTGCCATGCTCAGTCGGTCGTTGAGTCCACACTATGCACTCATCTGTGACTGTCCGCGAGACCAAAGCTCGCCCGCTTGCTGTACGATTGACTTTCTTGATAGCATGCGAGTGTCCCGTCCAGATCGATTTCCTTTGTATGCGCTGAGTCTGCGGAGACGGGTCGAAAAGGTAGTCGATTCGTGATTCGAGCCATTCTATCCGGCCATCGAAGTGGTGTGACAATAATGTGAGTTCGGAGTCGGGCTTGTCGCCAATGAACGCGTAGAACTGGACGTTGTCCTCAAGAGCCTTGGGTTCGTTGGCAAAGTGCAGGTGTAGCCCATCAACATGCGCAATGTTGAATACATCCGTGACCTTCTTGACCCTGGCACCAATGTTCTCAAAGCCCCAAGCTGACATGTTTCCATGGTCGTCTAGCACCACACAGATCTCCGGGCTTCGATTGGCGACTTCAATCAAGTGGTGCAGCGCAACACCGTGACTCTTCTCCTCCGCTGAGGCTTGTGCCATCGCTCTTTCCGTCGCATGCGTGAAGTGCTTTCCATCAATGAAGAAGGCATATCGTTTTTGCGACTGCTTGTCCTGCGACACAAGCCCTGGCTCGATGGAGCCCAGCAGGTCCACCTCTGTCCACAAGTGCATGCCATCGACACCATGATGCTCCCCAGGCACCCACACTCGCACCTTGTAGTCTGCGCATATCGTGTACAGTACGTTGTCGGTCGTCTGGTCCTTGTAAGGCTGCCGCCAATGTATGCCAGTGATGGCTTGGGGATGTGGTAGGTAGTAGTAATCAAAGCGCTGGTCTGCTGAGCCGAATGCGAGTCGTCGCCATATCTTCAATAACCGGTCGTACTTGCCTGTCGAGGCAATGAGTTCGGCGTCAGGGGAGAAGTGAGCGAACTTGACGGGGTTGGCAAGCGGCTTCGTCCAGACCTGCTCGATTGTGCCATGTGTGTTGAAGAGAGTGAGCGCTCCGCTGCCGGCGAGAAGTTCATCTGGCATGCCCCATGAGAGCGTCGTTATCGCGTCGTCCGGATTGGGAAGAGTCATGCTGCCCTGCAGCGACCACTGTTCCTGTTAGCACCTCCTAGCACGTCTCGATGCTGCTGCCGACCTTGTAGACTCCATACTCTACGCTATATGGTTGATATATGTAGATGTTGCGCATCGAACATGCTGCGAGCTTGCCGGTTCCTTCGTGGATTGCGACAGCTTCGAGCTCGTCTTCCTCATCGATGTAGATGGTTTGTATGACATGGTCGGGGCGTTCGAGTATTATGAAGGCATTGCCAGAAATGTATGCCTAGTCGACTATTTGTCAGTCACTACAGTGTTCTTCGCGGTAGTGCATATGTGTCGTACAACAATCTGGTTCCCTTCCCACAAGCTATGGGCGACAGCTTGCAGCTTAGCCTGCGGCCGTCCAGGGAGTATGCCGCGCATCGAAGTTGTATCGCTTCTTGCTACCGGTGCCGCATCGTCTCGCGTAGCTTCAGGCAGCAGAAGAGGTGCTGTCGAGAGTCAGGTGATGTTACGCGTCGACGTGGGGGTTCTGTAGGTCGTCGATACGCGACGGCTGGTGGTGTTCAAGCTCACGCGCACTGGCCCCACTTGTGTCGTCACTTCATCTTCCTTGTGCATGAACGGTAGTTCTTTCCAACGTGAACCTGAATTTTGAATTTCGTGTGGGCTTCTAAAGCCTAACTTTCTAGTCGTCTCTGTATGTCGTGACTTTCATGACGGTGCTAGTAGATCTATGCCATGGACCTCACAACCCTGCCCTGCACCTCCCCACTCTCCCCCTTCCCCTTCCACTCCACAGTAACAGTAATCCCCCTGTCATCACCCTTCTCCTTCGCATACTGCAGCGTTCCCTCCAAAATCTTGCCCTTCTTAAACTTTTGCGTCTGTGCGACATCATCATCCAACAGCAACACAGCCTGATGCCAATGCGTAGGCGTATTCGCAGGTCCAGTCGAGAAGCCGAGACCCGGGATGCCGTTCTTCTGCCAGTCCACATCGTCGATTGTCTTGATGTCCTGTGAGCTGCCGGGGTGAACGAATACAGTGTCAAACCAGATGGCGATGGCTTGGAGAGACTCGACATCGCGGTCGAGTGTCATGCGCAATGGGATCTTGAAGCTCAGATCGCCGATAGATGCAGTCTTCATTTCCAGCAGGTGCGCATTTGCAGAGCCGCAGAGCGCTGTAGGTGGAACGTCGAAAACGCCGATTTCGCGGTGGTTGAGTAGGCCGCCGGGGATCATGGACGAGAAGTCGAAGCCATACACGTCTTTCCAGAACTTCGCACCTGTGGCGTCTGCGATCCAGTCCGCGTCTGCAATGGGCGCGAGGCGGATGTTGCAGTGACTGGGCACCAGGAGGCCGTCTTCCTTGAGGTACATATCTCGAGCGCGGAGTACAGAGTCAAGCATGCCCTCGAACAGGAGGCCGTAGCCCATCCATTCGGAAATGATGATGTCGACTTTCTCCTTGCCGATCTGGCGCTGTGTATTGAAGTCCTCGATGCGGCCCTGGATCACTTGGATACGGTCTGCGTACCCGTTCTTCTCAACGTTTTCCTTTGCGCGCACAGCAATTTGAGAGTTGTCGACTGCGAAGACTTTCTTTGCGCCTGCGCGTGCGCAGAAGAGGGAGAGGATACCTGTACCGCAGCCCACATCAAGAACAACCTTGTCTTTGAAGACGTCGAGGTTCTTCTCGATGAAATCCCGGTAGCCCTCTGTTCGTACACGGTCCTCGATCATCTCACGGTGAATGCTGTTGCCCTTGTACGATTCGAAGTAATCCTCATCTCGGTCGCTGGTGACTTGTAACCTCGAGAAGTCCTCCGGTATGTCTTTCTGGAGCTTTGCTTCGAATTCTTCATAGTCCACGGCATTGGTATCGTTGTCTGGCATGAGGTCTCCAAGTTCGAAAAGTAGTGCGTCATCCTCGAGTACTGGTTGGAGGTACTTGTCACTCAAGTCCTCCAAAGTGATTTTGATGCTCTTGGGATCCGTTCCTTTCTGCGCTTCTGACCTTAGGCAGTTCACCAACTTAATGATATCGATCTCATCCGCCTCTGAAGCAAGTTAGCGATATCCCAAACAGGAAAGGCGTGGTAGGGCGCACTTGAACCGAGACTTTTGACTGTCTCGTTCAGGTCAAAACCGTGCTCTGATGTGCAATGCGACGACATCTCTGGGACGCGCGCAAATTGCTGGTCGCAAAACAAGCACTTGAAGGTTGTCTCATCAGCCTCGCTTCTCTCTTCGACGATGCTCCCCACTGAGCTTCCGGAATCTGAGTCTGAGTCGTCGCGCGCCATGTTGCTTGATTTATCTCTAGCTCTTTCCAGGTGTAAGTTCCGATTGGTATTTGAGGAATATGTTGTCAAAAGTGCAGTTCTCCAGTGTTGTCTGCGCTCTTAGAAAGTTTATGCCGCTAGTGTAAGTTTTGTGCGAAAGAAATGCAGGGTTTGCGGGGTTGATGTAATGTGGAGCCTCCTGTAGACCCTTGGTGTTACTTCTTCCTTCGATCTTTGTACTTCACTCTTCCTCACAACTTGTCAGAATCATCACAAATGGGATCATATCTTCTCAAAAAGAGATGCGTGCGTCGAGAATCTTTTACGGACTACGCACATCTACATGTGGAATGCCGTTCATCAAAATTCATCGAACACACCGTCATGTACAAATACGTCGAGTCAAGACACCTGTCGTACCCTTTTAGATAGTCACAGACTGGATTCTTAATAGCGCCGACATGATATCAACAAAGCGCATGGAGCAAGGCCAACTCGATACATGTGAAGAGAGACCTACGGTGTCGCGTTGTGCGAACCCCATATTTCGCAAGCTGATATAGAAGGATCTCCCGTCTGGTATGTAAGTCGCAAAAGATCTGGAAGCGGCCAACTCGACTAAACTGAGCCATCATCGACAATACGGGCGTTGCGAGCTGCACGTTTAGTCTTCTCGGAAGATTTGATGATTGTGTGACTTGCGGCACGGAAATTGTGTGGAGTTTCGGGCCCGGCTGATGAAGATGATTGTGCAGAAGGGGCAGCTTTAAAGCTGTTGGCCTCGCGCGTTTGTTCAACCTTAGCAGGTGTGCGAACGCTGTTTGGCTGCGAAGCTATGCTGATCGAACAGCGGCGTGTCTTCTGGAAACATAAGCGTCCAAACCAAAAGCGATAAAAGCACTTGGAGCGCTTCAAGATTGCCCATGAGAGCGTGGAACATACCAGACGCCAATAAAGAGATTTCACCTCGTTGTCAGTGATCAGATAGCCACACCTGCATATACGCAGCAAACATCTTCACTACGAACCAGCCAGCTGATCAACCGTTAGAACCTCTCCACCCTCCCCTTCCACTGCGCCCACCCCTCCTTCCTCCCCCCAATCAAATCTCTACTAAGCCTCCAAAATCGATGTTTTCCTTCGCTCTCTTCCAAGCCTTTTCAGTTGCAAAGGGCTCTTTAAGATCTTCACTCGTTGTTCCAACGCAAAGCCGCGGGTTGTGAAGCGAGTACACGGTTGGCGGGATGTACACCATGCTCAGAAGCGCGCGAGCTTCTGGCGTCCATAATGCTCGGGGGCATAGGCGGTTATGGCCCATAGGGAAATGTTTGGGTAGCGCTGTAGGAGATCGTGGAGTGTTAAGTCGAGGAGTGTGGGAGTGGGAATGGGAGAGGGGAGAGAGGTGGGTCCATGCTTAGTCCTAGAGGTATATAATATCGTTCGGGTTACAAATAAGTATCAATCAATGGTGCCGCATCAAGCGTCAGGATCAGAGATATTGTAGCCTTGTATCTGAGGGCTTGCTCCTGTCTGACAGACATCATCTTCGCAGCATGTCTTGGTGGCACAAAGATAGACGGATCATGTCTTGGTCCCACAGTTCCCCTTGTTTATGCGCCGCCCAACTAAGACTCCACTTTCAAGACTCGTTCCCGAACCGTAGGAGCTTGGACCAGACGTTCTTCTTGCTTCGTTGCCGCGGCACTATCACCTTGCATTCCGACCTTGATTTCCACCCTTGTACACCACTCCACTGTCTCTTTCCAAAGACCTTGCATCTCGCTGTCGTCCATAAGCCACCCCTGACGCGCCATAACGCCACACGCCATCTCGCGAATGAACCACCAACTCGGCAGATAGTTCAGCCTGGCCAACGCGCGAAGCTTGAGCTGCGGGAGCATGGAGGCTTTCGTGGTAATTCCCTTCATCATGTTCTCGTTGATGAAGATGACCTGCCACATGGCATGTGCGACAGCATCGATGCGTTGTGAGTTCAATGGGTTGTTTACAGGGTTTGCTGGGACAAGTGTGCGATTGCTCTGGAGAGCGGCCAGGAAGATCTTCTGGGGCATGTCGTTCAGGTTCGGTTTGCCAGGCTGTTGAACATGCGGTGGCCTTAGGGGCGAGCTCGATGGGTTCTGGGCGAAGCTTTGGTTTCGAAGTGGCGATACGGCCATAGCAAGGTACTGATGCTGCTGCTGGAGGTAGTCAGCAATGTTTATCCAAAAGCTTCGGCCGGGCGTTGGTTCGTCGCCGGGGTGTTATCAGCGTGTAAGTTCCTCCAGCCCTTGCCTTGCACTTGCCTCAACTTTGATCTCTTCACCAAGTTTCTGCCTCTTCGCAGGCATCATCTGGGCGAAAGGTACGCTTTCGCTCGCGCTCTCAGGTTGTGTCAAGCCTTGTAATGGTAACGATATGTTCTGTACACGTCAGGTTCTGTCGAGGCCATGACTACACAAAACACTCACGCCGCCCTGCCACTTGCGCTTCTGTATCGATATAGGTGAGCCTAAAGCTGTAACGCTCGGCGTAGTCGCGGACGGCGAGCCTGGAAGAGACTGTAGACGTATCAGGGTGTGACATGTTCCCGGTTGTAGGTTCTCGCTTACCTTCCTGGCCGTCGGTGTCTTTGGAGGTGTTGGTGCCGCCATGGTTGTGTGGCTCCTTCCTTAGGTTGCGACAGCCCCGCGGCGTTCAGTGTTAGAGTTATTCTGTGCGTTAGAAAGCGAAGTTGCGATCGAGGGTGTCAATTGTGGGCATGTTGTTTGTGTACGTAACTTGATTGGTCGAAGAGTGAATCGAGGTGATTGCTATGGAGAAAACACACTAAGACTCACGGTGAAGGAGAGTTTGAAACAGCACGCAGACTCTGATGCAACCGAGAAACTCGAATCTGATCAATTGACTACAACCCTACTGCACTAGCGGTACAATACTCTGAATACCTCCAGGTTGTGCTTAGAACTGCTAAGAGCACCCATACTTGGGTTTTGGCTTTGCAGTCACTGTTCGGAGCATAATTCCAGGTTTTTCCAGTCGAATGAGAGGCGGGACCACTGAGCAGCTGGCAACGCCGGGTCAACGGACGATCGAGCAAGAGAGTTCGAAGATCAGAATTCGGGTGGAAAGAAAATGGTATACTACGATTGGCTGCCATGTGCTTGCGACACTTGATCGCAGCTACTATCCAGATCCCACAGCCTACCCAAATGACCAGACGCCATGCTATGCATAATCTTCCAAGATGTACTTTCGATGAGACCTTCGGGATTCGACAAATTGTCGTGAAGACCGGATCGACCAAAGCTTCAAGCAATGCTGCTGACACGACCTCGTCCTCTGGCCTTGCCACGCGCCTTAGCTTTGCGTGGAGCCTCCTCTTCCTCCTCATCTTCGTCAGAGTCACCAATGTCCTCTTCCCCAAGATCCATGTCTTCATCCTCGTCTTCGTCCACGACCTTCTTGTTTTGCTTACGCTTCTTCGCTCGAACAGCTGTGGCCTGGAATGCCTCCTCTGGCGGCTCCTCCATAGGCGTAGCACGTTTGCTGCCTTTCGACTTGGGCGCATACTTCGCCTCGAGATGGTCAAAGAAGCCTCCTGCCCTTGACTTCTGGCGCTGCTGAATGAGTGCCGCTAGATCTGACATGTCTCCGCCACTGCTCTTCTTGCTCTTTGTCTTGCCGTTCGACTTGCCCACCTTCTTTCCTTTAGCCTCCTCGGCTGCCTGGCGCTTGTCGAACTCGTCGCGGCTCTTCTTCGCAGCTTTCTTGGCTTTCAGGCGCGTTTCGTCTGTCTCCTTTGCATATGCAGGGTATGATTCGATCTCGCCTCTCGATATGGCGTCGTCCAGGATCTCTCGAAATCGGTCGTCGTCCACGAGGATATCCGACAGCATGACCGCTTCATAGATCTGGTCCAAGTTGCCCTTGTACTTTTTGTATGCCTTCAACAGATCCCTGTGCTCCTCCTGACCACCTTTGTACTCGTTCGAGACCTTGTTGATAGCCTCCTCGTTGATGACGTTCTCGAACTGTTCACGGTAAAAGCTGAGCCAGTCAAAGTCCTCTTCATCCTCGAGAGATTCGGCGGTGCTGCCTGTGAGGTCGTAGCGCTTTCGTCGGCGGTCGTCTAATAGTATGGCATAGGCGAATGCGATTTCTTGGAACTTCTTATTCGCGGCTTCTTTCTCGCCCTCGGCGGCCTTGTCTATAGACTGTTAGCAAAACATGGGACGAGATGAATCATTACATACCTGGGTGGTGTTTCAGCGCCATCTTCCTGTATGCTTTCTTCACATCATCGGCCGTGGCTTCATGCTCCAAGCCAAGTACCTCATACGGGTCGATCGTGGGTGGGCCATCCTCTTCCTGGCCAATCTCCTCGTCATGTGAACTGCGTCCTTCGTAGTCTTTCTTCTGTTTCCTCACCATGACGCTGGTTCGTGGAAATGTTATGATGTTCGAGAAGTGTCAAGTGCATGGTGAGCTGAGAGACGCGTCGCGTGTGAAAGTGGGTCTTTGGTATCGATAAGGACCCACTCTGGCATCACCAGAATCTCCACTCTCGAGGGCCTCACTTTTACACTTGTCTCTCACTATCAAAATGCCGGAAGAATGGGAAGGACCAGTGAAGATGTGGGACGGCCCAGCTCCACCAGCACAAGCACCAGACCCCAATGACCACTTACAATACATGCGCCTCGCCCTGGACCAAGCACAGGAGTCACCCCCGAAGCCAACGAACTTCTGTGTTGGAGCCTTGCTAGTCGATGCAGACACTGGCACTATCCTCGAGAGAGGCTATACTTTGGAGTGCGAAGGCAATACACATGCCGAGCAATGCTGCCTGATAAAGTTTGCGAAAGCACATGGTCTGCCTGAGGAGCGTGTTGGGGAAGTACTGCCAGCAGATACGGTCATCTACACTACGATGGAGCCTTGCAACAAGAGATCTGTTGGCAATATACCATGCGTAGATCGTCTCATTCGTACGAAAGGACCGGATGGTCGACTGAGGATTAAGAAGGTCTATCTTGGAGTCAAGGAGCCGGAGAAGTTTGTCGGTGCCAATGAGGGCATAGCGAAGCTGCAACAGCATGGAATCGAATGCATACACGTGCCCGGGCTGGAAGAGCGTATCCTGCAGGTAGCGACTGCTGGGCATGAAACATGAAGATGTTCGATTATCGAAATATAAGCCAATGTGAACTGGGACACCAACGACCAGCGCATATCATTACATCCCTCTGTGTCGCCGTATCAAGACATATCGTCGCGCTTTCTCCTCTCCTCTCCTCTGAGCTCCACCATGTCATCCAATTCAACCTCCTCCCACCTCTTCGCTTTGCCCTTCCTCCTGGTCTTGAGACTGAGCTCGAACCGAAACCTCTTCCATCGACCCGCCCTGACTTCATGAACACGTGTCGTGGTGACCTTTCGTTTGTGCGTTGGGTTGGGTTGTGCCTTGGGCGCGATGCTAGCTTTCTGAGCAGCTTCAAGTGTTTCCGCATCGGTCTCGATTGGAAGAGGACTCGAGGCCATGAGCGCCATGAAGAGGGACGCGAGTCGCCGTTGACGGTTGCTAATTCTTGCAGGTGTGGCAGAAGGTTGCTGTGATGAGCGTTTGGAGGTTGTCGCAGAGGCATTGTGAGCATGTCTCAATTTTGGGTTCTTGGGTTTGGACTTTGAAGCTGTCGCTGGTTGCGTTGTCACCGATGCGGATGCTGATTTGCTACTCGAGGCTTGTGTTTGTAGGTTCGCAAATGTTACGCCTTTCGAGGCGCGCTTTTGACGGATGTGCAGCATGCTGATGATCTTGGTGTTGATGTACAGACAGCTTGCGACACTCGAAGGTCGTAACCTAGCAAATATACAAATCTGACATTGTTCACAAAGAATCACCGATCAAGGGGCGCCCGAAGCTGAGTGCGACTTGCAGGAGCCACACCCGTCTGAGTGGCTGCTGAGCTGATATCTGAACCACGCCCCATCCTAACTTACATTACTGAGCGGCACAGTCAAGGGATTGATGGAGAAATCTTGCTCTTTAGAAGCTCTGAAGGCGTATCTTGGGCGTGACGCTGGTCGAGAACGGCGAAGCAGCGCTTCCATTTCTCGTCGTGCTGTGTGCCAGCCAGAGAAGCACAAACTTGGGCAGCATCGACACTCAGCCCTACGGCACGGGCCAAGGCGAGCTGTCTTCCTTCCAGTCAGACTCGTTTCCAGCAACGGTGCCCGTGGCTGGCTGCGGCGCAGTATTGCGAAAATAGATGGCTTGGCCTCAGCTCAGCCGAGGAATTTCAATTTTTTGAATACAGTCGGCTGCAGTCTATGATTTCACGTAAAGGTCAAAATATTCATGGGCTTTCACAGGTCAGTTTTGGTCTGAGAGAAGAGATCAATATAAAGGCAAAGTATGAGATTGCCAACGACCGCCTGCGAACCTTGGATTTGACCGACTACACGCCGAAGCCAGGATGCACCAACGTCAGAATTGCGATATGGAAGATCGGATTCTCATTCCTCCCCAATTGAATCATAAGAAGGATCGATTTCGCGAAGCGGAAACCACGTTTTTGCAACCCTGGAGTTTAAACCCGCGATGATCTGCTCTATCCACTGGAACGTCTCAAGCCAACCGATGACGTCTTGGACTCTGCACCGAACGCGTTCAAGTGAGAACGCGTCACGACCAGCTGTCGCATAAAGGAGGGTTGGATAGGTGCTCATATGCGTAGATAAATCCTCATAATTGAATCAATGCGTCCATTCACCATCACACGAACTTGTAACACATCGTTCAGACAACTATCAAACCCCGCAGTTTCACAGATATCCAGATTCACAACATCAGCCCAAATGTCCCTTCTCTGTTACCAATCTGAGCACCTCCAGCTGAGAACTCCAAGCTGAAGCCGTAACAGAAATTCCCTCCCAATCCCTCCTCTCCTTCCTCAACATCGAAAACACGAACATTCCCACCACCCCCGGCGTCACCCTCTCTACCCAGCAACAACCCATTTTCGGCTCGATCCTCGACCTCTTTGCCGGACACCCGTCTCTCCAAAGACTCGCTCTCTAGCGCGACGACGCGACCTTCGAGGATCCCATCACTATCGCGCAGGGCCGCGAGAAGTACCAGGCACAATGGTATGGGCTGCAGGGCGCGTTTAGTGAGATTGAGAGACAGCATCGTAGCGTTAAGGGTACGGCGAATCCGATTCCAACGGACTTGAAGATGAGGTATGTTATTGAGGGGATTGGGAAGGAGCAGGTTGTGAGTAGTGTGGTGGCTATTCATCTTGATGGGGAGGGGAGGGTGCAGAAGGTGCAGGATAAATGGGATGGGAAGTTGCCGGATGGGGCGATTGCGAATGTGAGTTCTCTCTCCTTAGTTCGTGTCAGGACCATTGCAGTGGCCATCCTACAAAACAGCTCATATCTTCGAGCATTGTACTGACTGACGGCCTTCCGTCACCTCAACGCCGTTACCGTACCGAAGATGATCAACGTGCCCAAGAACGACAAAAAGGATGCTGAAAGGGGAAACTAGATTATTATCTGGTGAACTGAATCGCTTGTCTATGTTCGCATAGCGTCGTGTGCTCATAAATCGTAATGTCATAAGGGATACCAGCATCCATATCAGCGAAACATACGGCCCAGTGCGATGTGCAATAGCACTGCTGTAACGCCGGCGCCCACGCCGATGATCTTCAAAGAGACCCCTTCGGCAACGAGCAGGATTGTTCCGCATTGTCCTTCGGCTGCTCTTGGCAGACCAGGCCCATCCATTGTGATAGTCGCGCAGAAGCCGCCTTGAACGGTGGTTGGCGCGTTGTAGATCACAAAGGATGTCGGCTGCTGTACGTATGTGGTGTATTGTTGCGCTTGTACTGTGACTGTCGATATGGCTGCAGCATTCACATAACCGCCGCAGGTACTCCCCGATGGACAGCATCCGAGGAGTCCATTCGAATTTGCAGGCACGACACATGCGTAATTGGCAGGGCAGCACCTGGTCAAAGCTTTAGCCTTGGCTCTGCGATGGTGTGTTGCAACCTACCAACTGGGCGCATTCACGGAGCTGCAGCTCTGTGACGCAGATGAAGGGCAATAGTTGGTACCTTGTGCCGTCACTTGCTGGCCATTGGGATTGACAAGGTAGACCGCTCCTGAGAATGGTGCATTGTTGGTAATCTGAGGTGCGGCGTCCGCTTCGGCATCCGGTCTTGCTTCAGGCGTTGCGGCGCAAAGCGCAGCGAAGACCACAGCGACGAGCTGAAAAGGCGCAAAGTTGCGCATGGTGTGAGGTGAGCTGGATCCTATCGAGGAGGTAGTCAAAGGGTCAAGAGAGTATGCGCAGAGCTTTGCGACACAGAGCACGCCTTTTTGTAGCTTCTTGGTGCTAGATATACACAGGCACGCCAGCAAAAACGGGCGCAAAAGTGACAGTGAGAGTAAAAGAAGCAGAGAAAGGAGGCAGCCGGACTACCGGCGGGCTGCCAGCCTACCTGATGACCATGGTCATAACGGCATGGAAGGTCGAGGTAAGCTAGAGCTCCAAGCTGCAGCTCCAAGGTCAGCCTACTAGGTCATCTTAGACATGCAGCTGAGGGACGGTTCGGTGGGATGGCGCATTATTGACAGCTTAATTGCACGGATTTTACACGTCCAGTGGGTCCATCGCCTGGATTAGCAGCGTCTTTCCGGACTGTGCTTCCTGTATTTTGCACCAGAACGGCTGTGTTGAGATGTGATGAGGATGTACACCTAGCTCTGCAAGCTGGGCAGACCCAGCTCGTAAAGCCTGCTACCCCTCCCTGGAGATGCTTGTTGGTGGAATCTGACGAGTTGTTATTATCGATAAAGAGCGCAGAAGCCTTGTTTGTTCCTTACAATGCGAACCAGGTCTCGGTCTTGGAAGCGGCTCAGTCGGATACGCATTACGAGTGTGGTGTGAATGCTGTGCATGCGCTTGCAGCGAGGTGCATCAAGCCGGGAAGGTGGGGCAGCCGCTAAAATCACTCACGTGATGGTGCGCCAGTCTGGTGTTTCTTCGACGCGTCGCCGCCATTTCCTTCTCGTCTCACACATCATCAACACAATATGATATGTCAAAGCATCCAACAACGCGCCCATACCGACTATACCCGGCGTACTGCTTCCAGTCATCGCCTACGTACAATGCCTGGGTGAAGCTCACTGCTGCCGATGTGCACACTTTACGATCAGAGCCCGATTTCCAAGGTAGAAGTGGCTGTATGGAGCGAGACAGCACATGCTGATATGCTGTTTAGGCCAAAACATATATTTCTACCTCAACCATCCCATACGTTTCGTACGTGTCGTTGGCGTCGTTGTAGCTATTGACGACATTAATCTCAAGTATTCGGCCCTCACGCTGGACGATGGAAGTGGCGCAACTGTTGAGCTCAAGATTGTGAGAACCGTTTCAGGAGAACAGGGCTCCAAGAATCCTTCCTCAAACACCACTATAAGCAACGTCAACGTCATCAGTCAATTTGGTGTCTTCGAAATCACAGTCGATCACCTTAGTCTGGACATTGGCACAGTTCTGAAAGCGAAGGGAATGATCTCCGAATTCCGTGGTGTGAAGCAACTGGAATTGAAGAGAGTCCACATTGTCTCTTCGACGAACGAAGAGGCGCAAGCTTGGGCAGAGACAGCAGCTTTCAAGACTACAATTCTGTCTGTTCCATGGCGCGTCACTTCTGCTCAGCATAGCGAGATCAAGAGCAAGATCAAGGCAGAAAAGAAAAGGGCGAGGGAGTACGACAAACGCGTGCGTGAGTACGAGTTGAGGAAGGCGGAGCATGAGGCCACAAGAGCAGCTCATCAGGCGCAGAAAGAAACGAAGCGCGAAGCTCGACGGCGAAGGGAAGAGGCAATGTTGAATGCAGGAGCCTTAGTATGACCCGGTCAGCATGTTCAATTTTCACCCATGCTGCTGCATATCTTTGCTTGTCAACGTGTTGAAGATTATTCACCGTACGAAGCAATCTCCTAATCCTCATCCTATGTCTAAGCGTTGTAGCATCTCTTCTCGGCTTCCTCCTATGCGAACGCAACTTCTATCTCTACAGGCGGGTCAATGTACTCTTTGGACTCACTCTTTGGGTTACCAATGAGGATTGAGCCTAGGTTAATCAGTACTTGTTTGGAATCATGGCCGTCGACTTACAAATGATACCTGTTGCACTGAACACCGCAGTTGCAATCCACAACTTGCTGAACGGCACCTTGAAAGCCTCCTGTGACGCGAACAGCAGACTCTTTCTGGCTGGACAGCGCACCGATCAACGCAGGCAAGTTCTGCGGACTGAAGCCCAGAGGCAGTACAGCCGCCGCAACCCTGCTGGGAATTTGTGATTGGAGACTGCTGTTGAAAACGCTGTGGTTGATTGCGAGTCCGGTGGCGCCGCCCAACGACCTCAACGCCGTTACAAGCCCGGAGCACAGCGATATCATGTCGGGTGGGGTACCCATGTGAGCTGCTACCATGAGGTTGCTCAGGATAAAACCAAGACCAGAACCAGCGAAGGCGGCGTAACCGAACGAGTTGGCTAGTGGCAGATCAGCGCGGTAGAAGGCCATGAAAACGCAAAAAAAGCGTCAGGCAGAGAAACCCAGCAACGAGCGGCTCTCGGATCCGGTGTAGACACCGACGATGAAAGCCATGACAATCAAGGAGATGAAGCCGAAGGTGAAACGGAGGTTGCCTGTGAATGAGTGGATGTGGTGCAGGAAGACAAGCTCGTAGGCAAAGTAGTTTGTCACATTGAAGAACGCCAGGCCCTCGACAAACATGGCGACAACAGCGAGCGGAAATTTTCGGCCGCAAAACAGACAGTGACCCAGGATGCCGCTGCTGGTGCCCTTCCATTTCCAAATGCTGAACGCGGCCAGACAGATAATGCTGCCGACGAACCGGCCCAGCACGTGTCCGTCTGTCCAGGTGTATGGATTAAATGAGTACTGGAGCGCGATAACGAGTAGCACAAGACCTGGTGCGATGAGGTAGCTCCCGATCCAGTCCATGCGTCGTAGTTTCTCCTTAGGGCCCATTGCGACCTCCAGCTCACGCTTTGGGGGTTTGTATCCGAAGAAGACTCCGACCAGGCCGAAGGCGAACAAAGCCGCACATATGTACCAATAGATCCGCCAGTTCGGGACGTTGCTTCGAAAGTGAGCGCCGCCTACCAGGACACCACTCAAGCCTCCAATACCCGAAGATATGTGCGTTGCTGCCTGGCCGTACGCGCGGTACTTTCGGTGCAAAATTTTAGACGGGATGGCGTAGCAAAGCGACTGACAGCTGTAGGCAGAGTCGACCACGACCATTCCAGCAATCGCAGTAGCTATGTTCTGCGAGCGCGAGATCATGATCGCCCCGACAAGTCCCAGAGTTGTCGTGCCTAGGATGAGGTTCTTACGGTCCCAGTAGTCCGCCGCTTGGCTGATGGGCAGGATTGTCGCCAGCGTGAGAATAGTGATCGACGAGGAAAATCATGTTGATAGCGTCGGACTCCCAAGCGACGATGTCATGTATTACCCCAGCGAGCCCGCATCGACAACGGCCATGAGTTGGATAAAGAAGATCGAGTATACGACCTGACTCGTCAGTGAGGGGGCCAACTTGTGGAGGGTAACTTACAAGCACAGCAATGATTGTTTTTGGCGTGGATATGGACCTTGACTTCCACCTGGTCTGCATGGTCAGCGTCCACGTTTTCCGTCGTCGTGATGTCTTGTTTGGGAGTCAGAGTCGACGTTGCGATGTGCTGTGTGGTAGATGCTCGCATCCTTCATCTGCAGTCACGCCACGACTACTCTTTACAGTCACCGGCAGAGCCAGAACCAGACCGACAGGTCCGTGTGGTCGCTACCCTATACTTCTCCACAAACCTAGGGAAGCCACGATCATTGTCTGGGCCTCAGCTGCGGGTGTTCCGCCCAAGCTTCGAGACTGGTCATTGGGCGCGATGTGTGGAGGCCAAGCGAGCGGTACTTCATACCGGCATTCGCAGTCGAGGTGCTTAAACATTTGCGTTCTTGTCTTCTGGGTTTGATGGTTTAAGGCCCACGTCCCGATGGCTGTACCAAGGACCAGCATTTGTGCTATGCTGCTTTGGAGTTGAGTGGGCTGGAAGCCACACAGTTCTGCCAGTCAGAAGGATCGAACATGACAATGCTTCGTCTGGCTGGGAGCTGAAGGGGGCTTGGAACCGTTCCGTCTGTTCGCGGTATTGTATTTGTAGTGGAAGTGGACTCGATATACGAGCAGCTCGTGTTTCTATGAAAATTGGCGCGCCAGCAGACGGCTCAGAGCAACTCTGTCAGAACAAAAGCATAGCGGCTACGAATACATGAGAATGCGGGAGGTCCGCGTGGCTGAATTGAGAACGGTTATGCTTAAGGCCCAGCGAGATCCCGAAAATCTTCACGCACTGTTTCGTAACCTTTGACTTCGGTACGGTGTGCGTTGCGTACTTCGACAGTGAGTCTCGGAGAAAGTATCGACAGGCTAACCCTGTCCCGCGATACAGCAAGACAATCGCGATATCTGGACAATTATACGAAATTCATGATCCAGGACTTTGCTGGGACTGAATTACTTATCACTTCCTCGGATTTTGACCTGCGGGCAAAACGTTTTCTTGAGAGATGCCACGAAAGTCGTTCGTCGATATCCAATGTTCGAGACGGAAGAGGGGGCTTTGGGCATTATTAACGGTCCGGTACAGCTGGGAGATCAAGCTGTGATGTCCTTTGGTGGCAGAATGCCTTTTGTTTTGCGCCCTGGTGGAACATGTTGGAGGCTGGTTGGAGTGTGCTTCGTTTACGGCATCATGGAAGGTGAGGCGATTAAGCAAATGAAGCATGATGCAAGGTTCCTAGCGGAGGACTTTGATCTTTTACGTGTACTCGTCATGTACAAGGCACATACAACGAGTAGCCCATATCCCCACCGCAGCACTCAAAAGCGCCTGTCTCCACCACCACATCCCCCGCCCCAGCCCCGCAGAGCTCAAATACTCGGCCAGACCTCCTGCTGCAAGTCCAGCTTGCTGTGCGCGCAGATACGGCAACACAAGAGATGCGCCCACGCAGCTCAGGTACATTAAGCTGTCGCTCAAATCATAGTATTTCTCCGTCTGCGCAGCGATCGAGGGTACTGCGACGGCGGTTTAGATACTGTATGTAAGCGCAACGGAAGGAACTAGTGTGCGCAAGAGAGGGTTCTTGAATGCTGTTGCGCGGAGGAGGGTTTGTAGGAGTGTCATGTTGGATCGATCACAAGAGCTGTAAGTTCAGGAAAACAACAAGCGCCACGGAGCATGGCGATCAGGGTCTTCAAGTGCATAGCTATGATTTCTGGCTGTTTGGTTCGGCCGTATATTCGGCGCTCAGACATCACTGAAACCGTGATGTATGGTGTGCTGGATTCCAGCTCGCGATCGTTGTCGTCATTGCTCGCCTAAACTAGTATTGGCAGGGGTCAAGCTTCCTGGATTGATTGGTTTAACGTCCTATCTGAGTCTAGATGCTTCCTGGAGATGCTGCAACGTTGAAATCTAAGATGCGTGAGACGGGTGTCGGGGTGATTGGTTTGGGAGCTCGGAGGCCGTGGTGTCCGACTTGGATGTTCTTGCTTTCGGTTGCGTGAATTCCTCCTAGCCTGGCAAGCAAGACCTTGAAGGCGACTGGCCGGAGCAATGTTCAGTCAGATACCAAGCGGATTTGGAGGCTACTTGAACATGTTGCGTGATTCTATCTGTATATGCTGTTTACTACACAAGTCGCTCTATATCAACATGACGGCTCGTCTCCTCCAAAATCGCTGCGGCGCGTGCCGCCAAAAGGGTATGATAACTTTTGCGCTGCCGGTAACTCCTGTTCGCCAATCGTACACGCCGAGAAGCCGTGCATCCTTCTATAATGCAATGTAATGCACCCGCCAAAACGTGTTTGCATGTCCACTGTCAACCCATGTCTCTCTTCATCCTCTAGTCCTCAAACTTGAAGCCCTTGCCGCCGGATGTGTCAATCATGCCACCGCGGTACGAGCCCCTCTTGCCCTTGTTCTTCTCCTTTGTGAAGCCCTTGCCCTTGGTGACAATCAACTTGGCGTGCGCGCGGTCGGCGTAGTCGTACGAAACGTAGGCGTTACTGGCAAGCTCGGGGCGGACGTCGACATCGGGCTTGATGCGCTGGAAGCGGTTCTCGACGTGACTGCGCTTCTTGTTGGGCTGCTCATCCTCGCCGTCGCGCTTGCGCTTGTTGTTGCTGGGAGCAGGCGGCGATGCTGCTGCGAGGGTTGCAGAAGAGTCTGAGCCCTTGCGGTTGGCGGCTGTGGTCTTCTCGTCATCCGAGGAGTCGGAGTCGGAGTCGGAGTCGCTGTCGGAGTCGCTGTCGGAGCTCGAGTCGCTGGAGGATGAAGATGAGTCGTCCTTCTTCGCAGGCTCACCGTCAGAATCGCTGTCGCTGTCGGAGGAGCTCGATGCTGACGATGAAGAGACCGAGGCAGCCTTCTTGGCCTTCTTAGCCTTCGCGGGCTTCTCATCCTCGGACTCAGAGCTGCTGCTGTCGCTGTCGCTGTCGCTGTCTGAAGAGCTGTCCGAATCGCTGGAGGCGCTCGACGAGTCGTCGGACTTGGGGAGGGGCACGTTGGCGGGCTCAGCCTCAGCCTCGCTGCTGGAGTCGTCGCTGGAGTCGCTGGAGTCGCTGGAGGAGGAGGCAGACGAAGAGGAAACCGACTTGGCCTTCTTTGCCTTCTTCGCCTTCTTGGGCGCTGGTGCAGCCTCCTCGTCAGAAGAGCTGTCCGAGTCGGAGGACTCATCCGAGCTGGAGTCGCTGCTGGAACTTGAGTCGTCCTTCTTTGCGACCTTCTTGGCCTTCTTCGCCGGCTTCTTAGTCTCTGCCTCGGACGCGCTGCTAGAGTCACTGCTGGAGTCGCTGTCCAAACTGCTGTCGCTGCTTGCATCGCTGCTGCTGGCGCTCTTCTCGTCTACGTCCATAGCATCAGACTTGTTAGCCTGCTTTGTGGCCCAGGCTGCGTAGTCCGTGAGGCTGCTGGCCGCACTCTCGTGGCCGTTTTGTTTGAGGAACGCCTGGACGAGATCGAGGTCGGTCTGAACATTGGCCGGCGCCGTGATGGTCTTCTTGTCGGGCTTGGCCATGGTGGAGTCGCAATTGAGTCTCTGGTGGGTGTGAAGGTCGAGTGCTGTTGCGCGCACAGAAAAGTTCGACATGGAAAAAGTTCAGGCGGCAGCGACATGGAGGCGCGCTAAGATCACTAGCGGCACCACCCCGGTCAAGCTGTGGAGTTACCACATCACAGACACCAGACCTCCGCATCGCAGCACGTTGCGCGTCCACGGCCTTCCTTGGCTAACCGCTCCGCCAGACTCCGCGCATAGAGCTCTGGGAGCTTCCACCCCTATCGCCGAATCCACCGTGTCCCCTCCCCCTCCCCCACCCCCCCTCCCCCCTGCTTGCGTGCAGCTCCGCCCATCGACGCATTCGCTCCTCGACACGGTCCCTCGAGCGCACGCCTCACATTGGATGGCCACGTCTACGGATTCGCCCGCTTGCGCATAGCCGCACTAGCCTAGGAACCCGGCCCTACTGGCCTTGCCATCTGAACTCTACCGAGAGAGCTGTAGTGTAACGTTCCAGCACAGTCGCCAAGATGGACGGCAGGCCGCGCAACAACTACCCAAACGGGCTGGGAGACCCTCGAGGCCCTGGGAGAGGTCTTCCGCCTGGAGGCCCGAGGGGTCCGTCATCCACTGCCAGCTCAGGCGCTGCGTCGTCTGGCATGTCCCGCGCCGAGCGGTTCGACGATGAGCGACGCCGAATCACCGACAGCTGCTTCTCCAAGGTGGATGACCAGGGACAGCTGCAGGAATCATACATCACCCACATTCGCGTCCAGGAAGACGCCACCTACCCTCAATCGCCGCCTCCGCCCACCTCGTCGTCCTCGAACAAGAAGGGTCGCGTTATCATGATCTCAGTCAGGAATACGGGCAGAGTCAAGCTGCACAAGGCACGAGAGAACGCCAATGGTACATTCTCGATTGGCAAGTCTTGGCCCATGGAGGATCTCTCGGCCGTCGAGAACTTCGTACACATGGAGCCCAGGACCCAGGACGAGGAGCAGAAGAAGCAGTGGGCTGGGGACAAGGGCTTCTTGGTCACCATCACGAAGCCGTACTACTGGGAGGCTGGAACGGCAAAAGAGAAGGAGTTCTTCATCGGTAGTATGGTGAAGATCTACAACAAATACACCAAAGGAGGCTTTCCCGTCCTGACTGGCTTCAGCGTGAACGAGTTGAACAGCCTGACAAACGGGAGGCCGCAGTTGGCGACAGCGGAAGGCAAGGCTGGCGCAAAGGCTGGGGGTCGTGAAGAAATACAGGACCCGGCGATACAGCGACAGGACCCGGCGGTACAGCGACAGGCACCCCCTCCTGAGCAACTGCAGTTCCCACCCAAATCTCCAGGGCCACCACCGCGGAGACCAGGCGAGCTACCGTCCGGACCATCTGATGAAGGGAGAAGAGGGCCTACGCCGCAGAACTCGAACCCCAATTTCAGAAGACCTCCTGGCGAGTTCGCCGGGCCGAGGAGACCCGGTCAGCAGGATGATCAAGTGCGAGGCGGCAGCAGACCCAATACAGGAGACGACAATCGCAGACCCTCACCGTTTAATCCAAATCAAAACACTCCTCCTGTGCCCTCATTACGGCAGAAACCGTCTATGGAACAGAGCATTCGTTCACGGCCTAGTGGCGAGAGTATAAGACCACACCCTCCTCCAGTCCGAGACCCTGTGCCACCAACACCGCCAATGCCGTCGCAGAACCTGACACCCCAATCCTCCATATCCGCATTTGGCGGGCGGCCAGAAACACCACAATCTAGCGGTGACTATGTCATGAATCTGCCGCCAGCACTAAGCCCTGGGAGACGAGTACAGGCTGAGGATGCTCGATCCCAACGATCACAGAGGTCTCTTGACGAGCAGTCGTTTGAGAGCGCGACACCGAATATGCCTCCACCTGAGCAGCGTAGACCGAACGGGTTCCCCTCACCTAGACAAGATCCGTCCCCAAGAGGTCTCGGACCCGGCACTGCTCAGAGTAATGCAAGTTCGAACATCGGGCGCAGTGAAGAAGTGCGTCCAGAGGCACCTCCACAGCGCCGACGACCGTTCATGGAAGCTCAACCATCATCGCTGTCGCAGCGCAGTGTGGCCAGCACTGACAACGAGGCAGCAGCAGCAGCAGCAGCAGCAGCAGGCACCGCATTCCACACTCCGTCAGGGACACCGCCACCCTCTCTAGAAATCCCACCACGAAGAAGACCACAAGAAATACCCGATAGGCTTAAGCCTGCCTCTCGAGATGGACCAAGTGACCTACCACCGCCACAGCCCACACCACCTCCTACATCGCCGCTTCCACCGCCTCCGCTTGCAGCTATACCTGAGCCTCCAGTGCTCGTGCCCGAGCCAACACCCGTTGAGGAGCCCCCAGTCGAACAGCAACCACCTAGCGAGCCGGTTGCGGCTCAGCCTATCGAAGCTACAGCCCCCGTTGAAGAGAAAGAGCCATCAACTGCTGTTAGTCGATTCCCAATGCTCAAGAAGACTATCCTACCTGCAGCTGGAACTGACGACACTGCGAACAAGTTCCGGAAGGCAGCGGCAGCAGCTGGTGCGTTCAAGCCTCGCGCTGGAGGCGCCGCGGCAAAGATGTTCGCGAAGGAGACTAAGACATCCGATGAACCAGATGGCATCAGCGGAGTGTTCGTACCTAAGCGACCTGCGCCGGTGGAAGCACCGAAGGAAGAAGTGGTTGAGAAGAAGGTGGAAGAGCCTGGATCAAGACCGACATCAAGTCGCTTGTCACGGGATTTGCCAAAGATCACAACGGAAGCCGTGCCTGCTGTTACTGTTTCGGGCCCATTGTCGCCTGTTCCGGCCATTGTCGAACCACAACCGAAGCCTGCGGTGGAAAAGGCAGCTCGTGCGCCCACCCCAGAAAAGCTGGAAGCAAAGGCGCCTGATGTCACAGCCGATCCAGAGCCGCGCAAGAAGAAGAGACGCTCCAACCAGCAAGTCATGAACATCTCCAAGCTTGGCATTGATCCTTCTATCATGAACGAGCGAGGTCTGGGCTTCGAAAGCTTGCTTACAGAACTTGGGTGGGGCGGCAATGCCATTGCGCCAAAGCACATTGAGAACCTTGAGATCGACATCAAGCGCGAAATTGCGCGCGTTGAAGCGGGCAGTTGGCTTAACCACCTCGAACAAAAAGATGACCGAGTTGAAGCCGTCGAACGCATGCTGGACCGCGCTATTGCAGAGTGTGATGAGCTGGAAGGCCTGCTTACCCTGTACAACGTCGAATTAAGTGTAAGTCGTATCGAAGCATAATTCCTTCCTTCCCACTAACGACTCAACAGAGCTTGAATGACGACATTGCTTTCATCGAAGCACAGAGCCAAGGTCTTCAAGTGCAGACAGCTAACCAGCGCCTGCTGCAACACGAACTAAAGCAGCTGGTCGAGACCATTTCAATCACTACTGAGCAACTGGAAGTTCTGCGGCGTGCCCCGATCGGTAAGATCAATGGTTTGATCGAGATCGAAGATGCTCTGGTGCTGCTCTATAAGGCTCTTATCACCATCGATCCTGCCTTTGTCGCGGGTAGCCGCGCCGGTCTCGGCAAGATCACAAGCAGCTCAGGCTTCGGTAACAGTGAGCTTGCAACTATGCAGGCCTTGCAAGAGAAACGTGACAGGTACCTGGGTGAGGGCGCTATGTTCTTGGACCGATTGAAGAAGCATATGGAGATTACCTACGGCGCTGCTTTCTTGACAACCAAGGACGCTTTGAAGTCAATCGACCAAGGTTCCATGCCATCTCTGAGGAAGAACATTGAAGCGCACGACGCTGGCCGGAGCGAATTATGGATGTTGAGTCCAGTCATCCTCTTTGCCAAAGAGATCGACCGAACGTCATGGGATACTCTGATCCGCATGTATCAAAGCCAGGCAGCTCAGCTGTACCAGCAAGAAGTCCGCGACAATATCTTAGCCTGGAGACGATTCGCCAGGAAGCCTGCAGGTGATGAGCAAGATCTGCTCTTTACCACTCAAGAGAAAGAGCCTGAGAGTATGGCAGGAACTGCGCGTAAGCTTACTGTCAAGCGTTCTCAAACACTGGCTCGTGGCCTTCGATCGGCATCTGGCGACAAAGAGACCAAGGTTGCCAAAGCGCCACAAGACGGCAAGCTGCATGCCTTCGACGTGTTCGGGCGAGTCTTGGATGACATCGGTCCTGTTCTGCTCACCGAGCAAAACTTTGTCACAGAATTCTTCCACGCTACTTCCACAGACGCCATAGACTTCCCAGACGCAGTAGGCGCTGCGCCGCCACAGTCTCGTCGTGGACCAAACCTGTGGATCCGGAAGCATTTCGAGGCAGACAGATCGATGGCCAAGCGTGTCGCCGATGTCATGGAGGACATCTTCTCGTTCTGGCCTACCGAAATTCAGAGCCTTGTTGACTGGGCTGTCACGTCAGATCCTCTACAAGGAGTGGGTATCTTGTCGGCCGTCGATCGTAAATTGCTCGACATCGAAGACTCGAACCAGGACTTCCTTACACGTACACTGCAGAAGATCCACGAACGGCTGAAGAGCCTATTCAGCCGTTTTCTCGACGAGCAAATTCGTGCAATCGAGGACACCAAGGTCAAGATCAAGAAGCGCAAGGGAGTTATTGCCTTCATGAAGACATTCCCCCACTTCTCAATCGCCATCGAGAACATGTTGCCATCATCATCTGATAGCGGCGACCAGCTCGAGATCCGTCGCATGGTTAACGATGCCTACCAAAGGATTAACAAGGCTATGTTCGAAAGCTTGAAGGTCATCGCCAAAGAATCACCCACCGTCATGGGCACACAGGGCCAGGGTGACCCAGAAGACAAAGAAGCCCTCAACTACCACATCCTGCTTATCGAGAACATGAATCACTACATGGAAGAAGTCGATGCTCGACCCGACACCGTACTTGACTACTGGAAAGGCAAAGCGCAGGAGGAGTACAACGAACACATGGACCTCTACGTCGATGCCGTCATCCGCCGTCCGCTCGGCAAGCTACTGGTAAGCTCACAGCCCTCACCTGTTTAGACTTTGCTAACAAACTTCCAGGAGTTTATAGAATCCACCGAGACCCTCCTCGCCGCCCGCGGTGGCTCACCCCAATCCATCGCCCAACGCTCATCGCACTCACGCTCCGTGTTCAAGAAGCTCGTGCACTCGCACGACGCCAAAGAAGTCCGCAAGGGCATTGAAGCGCTCAAGAAGCGCGTTGACAAGCATTTTGGCGATGCCGATGACCCGAGTATCAGCAGAGACCTCGTGTTCAAGGTGCTCAAGGAGTGCGAGAGGAAGTACATTGGCGTTAGCGAGAGGGTGCAGAGGATCAATCAGGATGTATATCAGGGTGAGGTGGAGGTTGATTGGGGGACGAACGAGGTGCAGAGTGCATTCAGGAGATAGCTGATATGAAGAAGAAGGTGAAGGATAGGTGCTGTGAACTGTGTATATTGGGCTGATGGGTGTTGTATATGGTACACTTGCATTGGAAGAGCAAGACTGGCTACGGCCATTCCCTGCTTATGGCGTCGACAATGGGCGACGCTGCATATTGTGATGATTGAACCTACGATGTTTGCACCTATGCACAGTTCTCCCAACACACCAAATTACCCCGAAGTGAACGTGCGGAGACTGACCGGATCAGCCTTGCGCTGCAGGACTGAGACAAAATGAGGCATTATCCGCGGGATCGACATCGCAGCACCCTCAGCTCCTTGCAATTGCTTTTTCGTGGCGGCTGAATGTAAGCTGACAGGGGCATCAATTCTCCCCGAGGTTTGCATACTGGAATGCAATGTGCGTACCACAGTAAGGCTTGCAGACCGCTGAGCAGCTGTACACAACAACGCACATCCAAGGTAACTTCACGTACCACGGATACGGCGGTGTGAGAACAGCCTGAAGTAAGCCAGCCGACTGTATGTGCTACACAAGTAGTTACAACGAGAAGCACGACGCATAGCGGCATATACGTGATTGGACCAGCAGTCAATCGTCTCCAGTGGCTGCAGTGGCTGAATATCGGGGATCGGTGGTAAAGGCACGGCACGCGTTCCAAGATTCGCACCCCAGCGCACATGGCGGCAAAGCTGCGGTGTGTATGGGTGGGCACTTCTCCATCGTACTTGGGTTGACGTGTATAAAAGGCCCGGTGCAGCTTGCTTGACCTACCCCACATATTTCCATCCTCCTTCATCCACCCAAACCTACTCTCCAGCATCCTTCATCTTCAGTGCCTTAGCAGATCGGACTCGGGGGTTTCACAACAGCTTCCGTCCTCCGAACCTTCAGACCCTGCTGCCCCGCTTTTCTTAAGCTTACCCCTCCACAGCCTGGGCGAAAGCTTGTTTCTGAGCTTCCGGGGGATCAACCACACATAACGAAGATATGTCTTTCTCGGCAGACAAGGTTCCGATCCTCAAGGCGGGTGCTGGGCATGGCCAGCGGAGGTTTTCGAGCTCTAAGGAGCCGAGTGGCAATGGTGAGTGCAGCGTGAGAGGGACGAGAGGCGAGAGCAGCGAGTTGGAATGAGCTTGGAAGAGGAATCGAGCTTGCGAAGTTGATGGCATGGACCGGACGTGAAGAGACGAAAACAGCAAAGGAATGGGCAAGGGACATGTACGAAAGCTTGTGGGACTTAAACTTGGCTGGTGATTAACGGGGCCCTTGAGCTTCTTCACTAACTCAACATCTAGAACTTGGCTCCAGCATCCACCGCAACTTCCGTGAATCGCACGAAGGCCACAAGCCTCACGCCGGTCTCGATCCCTCCCGCTCCACAACTGGTGTCGTCTGGACATCAGAGCAGGCATACAAGCACGGCTTTGCTGGTAGGTCTCAATCCAGTAGTCCGTACAACCATAAGCTGATGAATACAGACCACCCTGAGGAATGGGCAAACTTGGGCCAGGGAGCGCCAGAGGTCGACGACAGCATTCAGGGCTGCTTTGAACGACCAAGGGAGGTCGACATCAGCGCACATGGCCGAGAGTACGGTCCTACAGCTGGTATCAAGCCGCTGAGGGAGGCAGTTGCCAATCTCTACAACCAGCATCACCGCCAGTGGAGGAAGAGTCAGTACACATATGAGAACGTATGCATTGTGCCTGGTGGCCGCGCAGGTCTCATCCGTATCGCGGCTGTCCTGGGCAACTGCTACCTGGGCTTCTTCATCCCCGATTACACAGCCTACAACGAGATGTTGTCCCTGTTCAAGAACATCGCTGCTATTCCTATCCCGCTCGGCGAGCAAGACCAGTACCACATGTCGCCCGACAAGGTTGCCGAAGAAATCGCTCGTGGTACTTCAGTCATCTTGACTTCCAACCCGAGGAACCCCACTGGCCAGATGGTCACAAACCCAGAGCTTGCACAGATCCAAAACATCTGCCGTGACCGCGCGACCCTCATCATGGACGAGTTCTACTGCGGTTACAACTACACCACTAACTGCGACGGCACGGTCATCTCGGCCGCTGACAACGTCGAAGACGTCGACGAAGATGACGTGCTCATCATCGACGGTCTGACCAAGCGCTTCCGTCTTCCCGGCTGGCGAGTCGCCTGGGTCATCGGTCCCAAGGAGTTCATCAGCGCCATCAGTTCCTGTGGTTCCTACCTTGACGGCGGCTGCAATGTGCCCTTCCAAGAAGCCGCAGTCGAGATGCTGAGCCCGCCGCGCGTGCGCAACGAGATGCGTGCGCTGCAGATGCACTTCCGTACCAAGCGCGACTACGTCATTGGAAGACTGCAGGACATCGGATTCAAATTCCCGTACATGCCCAACTCGACGTTTTACCTGTGGCTGGATCTGAGCGGACTGCCAGAGGGTATCAACGATGGATTGAACTTCTTCCAGGCTTGTTTGCAGGAAAAGGTCATTGTTGTGCCGGGTATCTTCTTCGATTTGAACCCTAGCAAGCGTCGTGATTTGTTTGACAGCCCGTGTCATCACTTTGTGCGCCTGAGTTACGGACCGAGGATGGATGTGTTGGAGAAGGGCATGGACTCGATTGAGAGGATTGTGAAAAAGTAGGTTCTGACTGCCATGATTGGGATGTGCGTTCTTAGCTAACACATGACAGGTACCGTGAGAACCCTGGCCACAAGCAAATGTCCATGAGGCCTCGTGGTGGAATGTCTTAGACGGCGATGGCGTTTGATCCACACCCTCTGAAGGCCTGCAGTAGTAGAATTGGCAATACAAGGCAATATATTTCATGACCCCACAGTGTCCTGAGTTCCTGCAGAAGAATCTCGAACAGAGTTCGTAGGGCAGCGTGCCTACCTCCACAGACAAGACAACAGATGTACCGGTTCTTTCGCGAACTGCTGGGAGTCTCCAGGGCGTTGACCTTGACATTTCTTTCGTACACAATACAATACAACCATGCCCTCCGACATGCCAATTCTCTTATGGCTTCCAGCTCATCTTCTCTGATATGGGAGGCTCTCTGCCAGATGTCCCATAGCCCCTCATATCTTACAGCACAAGCGCATGCTCCCATAGGCTCCGTCTCATCAATCGATGAACCTACATGGTCCATTGCCCATTGCCCATGACCCCTCTCCCCCTCTCCCCCTACTCTTTCCCCTCCCCACCGTCAAACTCGACCGGCAGATTCATCCCAATCCTCCTCGCACTCAGCCTTACCCTCTCCTCCTCGCTCATCCCCATGCCCGGATTATACCGCTCGATCAGCGTCGCGTACATTCTTTGCGCCTGCACGTATTGGATGAACTGTTCTGCCTGCGCCTCCTGACTCGCGGCGTTTGCGTTGGGGTTTGTTGTGGAGAACTGCGCGCGTAGACGCTTTTGCAGAGGCGAGGCGGCAGACAGCTTTTGGTGCGCGGTCCGGGTCGTTTGGTCTTTGACGGGGAGTTCGCGCAGGAGGCGGCGGTAGAGGGAGCGGATTTGGGGCGTGGATGACATGGCAACTGCGTGTGCTCGCTTGCAAGTGGGCGATTGACAGGTGTCGGGGCGGTTGGCTTGGGATTGCGATAGTGGTTGGAGTGGGAGTTGGGAGTTGGGGATGCTGGACCGCGGAGGTGCTGCGGCGAAAAGTTCGGGGGAGCGCTTGGGCCACTGGTTGTTGGTGAAGTTCGTCAGTTTGGTGGCGACGCTGACGACGAGATGGATAGAGAGTATGGCGAGTCTGTTGCCAACACCGAGTTGGATATGTCGATCATGTATACGGGGGCTTGTACAACAGCGAAGAGGCTTGCGGATTCGACCGCGCGCACGTCAATCGCCGACGGAAGCTTCGAAGCTCCCGCCCACCGAGACCATCACGCTCACAGATGGGACCGTGATACGCGTACAAGCTGAGCGGCCGCAAAGAGCTGCTGCTGTAGCTCCAGCGCCAGTTCCAACGCCAAGCGACTCGAATTCGGACCCAATCCAACCTACGAAACCTCCACTACCCATGCAGACACGAGATACTGGCGAGCTCATACCCTCAGCGCCGTCTGCCTCCCTGCAATCATACCCCAAGTCGAAGACCAAGGCGCCTCCAGAGACGCCTCCCACCGGCCCACACGACTACAACTGGTACTACGAAACCGCACCACCCACACCCCCCAACAAAACGCACGCGAATACTTTCTTCGACAAACATGGCAAGCAAGCCACACTCCTCAGAAGCATCGCCCACTTCCGGAAGCTCCCTGAAACGGACGTGCCAGAGGTCGCTTTTATTGGTCGGAGCAACGTGGGCAAGAGCAGTTTGTTGAATGCGGTCATGGGCTGCAACACGAAGGCGTTGTTAGCGCGAACGAGCAGCACGCCCGGGTTTACAAAGACGATGAATCTCTACGGAATTGCCCCGGACCCCGGCGTGCGCATCAAACAAGAAAGTCTATCCGGCAGCGGTGGTCCAGGGCGGGAGAAAATCGTCGGCCCGGGCGGACTGGTGATCGTTGACATGCCCGGCTATGGGAGCGGGAGCTTGAGTGCGTGGGGTGTGGAGATTATGAAGTATGTTCAGAGTCGCAAGGCGCTGAGGCGCGTGTTTGTGCTGCTGGATGCGGAGCATGGGGTCAAGGATAAGGATCGCAGCATTCTTGCCAGTTTGAGGCTGGCCGGTGTCAGCCATCAGGTTATTCTGAGTAAGATGGATAAGTTGTACATTCCCAAGGCGAACGAGATCAAGGAGTTTGGCAAAGGGAGGAAGTTGAAGAGTAAGGGCACTGTCACGGGGTTGAGGGCTAAGATGAGGGCGTTGTTGCCGGATATCAAACCGCCTGTTGGTGGAGGAGCCTTGGGCGAGATTCTGGCGTGTAGTAGCGAGGTGCTGGTTGAGGGGAAGAGATTGGGGATTGAGGATGTACGGTTTGCAGTTCTGAAAGCCGTGGGGATGGAGGGCGAGGAGAGGAAGGGGTTTACGGAGAGCAAGAAGAAAAAGAAAAAGGCCGTCGTGGAGGCAAAGATGTAGGAGAAGCATGTGCTGGAGCAGTGGTCTCAAGAGATACCCAAATCGATTTCTATTGAAAGGCGAGTGCGCTCCGGTCGTCCTATTGCCAGTCAATCTCATACAATTCTTAGGCTTTTCGTACGCTGGAAAGACCAAAGTGAACCGATTCCCAGCCTGTGGAGGTACGCAACTCCCTTCAACGAACTAGACATGGCATCTCTGATCCCAGATCCTGGGAGGGGCTTCTACAATTGCAAATGGCGTGGACTCGATCATCACGATTGCAGCAACTTCCTCTAGGAGCATGTACATTGTACATTTCTATATACTCTCTCCTCAACAACATATCCTACAACACAAAAGAAAACCCTACTCGACCGGATCCTCCTCTAGCAGCGCCTTAAAGCTAAACGGCTCAAACGGCACACCATCACCAATGAAATGCTTACTCATAGCCTCAACCCAGTGCAAACGCAGCGAATGCAACATAGCACTCGTGCCCTCCATGACACAGAGAACCATGACGGTGAGCACGAACCAGAAACCGAAGATGAAGACCATCAGGATGGAGCCGACGATACCGGTGTACGAGAAGGCGTTCTTCATGGTCATCTCCCACAGGACGATGGAGAGACGCTGATGCGCGAGGGACAGGGCCCAGAGACGGAGGTAGGAGGCGGTGTGGGAGACGCAGTTGAGACAGAATTCTGGAAGGCGTGAGCAAAAGATTGATACTGGAAGGATGAAGAATGTTAAACTTACCGATGGTGTGGATGACCTGGTGGATCATGATCTCGCCAAAGTCGAACTCCTCGTGCTCCTCACCGTGGCCGATGTCCTGGGTGATCATGGCAATGCCATCACCATCGTCTCCGAAGCTCTCGCGTCCACCATTGGCATTACCGTTGCCGTTGGTCTCGTCGTCATCGTCAAGAGCACTGACACGAGCAGTCTCACCGATGCTGCGGTATCCAAGAGCCTGAGCCCTGTTGTGCTCCCAGCGGAGGTAGAAAGGCTTCAAGAAAAGAAGGATGGGAACGCAGATAAGAGCCATCAGCAGCAGGATGACCTGCACGGTAGCCTGGCCAGGGTACAATGGCTGGTCAGGGTCTTCAAGGGTACCGGGCTGCAAGAACATGTAGATCAACATGTTCAGCAGGGAAGGAGGGTCCTGTCCCTTAGCGGCCCAGTCGACAGACCACTTGTAGACAATGGAGAAAGACAGGTATCCAAAGATGGACTGGAAGAAGATCATGCCAGGCACGAAGTTACCCCAGATATCAATGGGTGTCTTGAAGTAGCGTGCGTTGACAAGCGACCACATGAGCGAGAAGGTCATGTGGACCCAACCAAGCAGGATACTGAGCTTCATCTTGTAACTGTTGGAGAACAGCAGGTCGTTCTCAGTATCGTGCCAGCGGTAATCCAAACCGAAGGGGTAGGTGTGACCCTCAACGCGTGAAGCGGTAGGGCCCTTGCCGTCGTTGTCCCACACCCACATAGACTTGAACCAAGGAAGACCGAGGGAGAAGGCGTCGCAGTAGATCAGGCCGGTGTAGATGGAGAAAAGACCCATCATGAAGACAATGTAACGACCGTAGAACATCATAGAGAACAGCTCGTCGAGCTTGCTGCGCTCCAGTCTGCGCTCGTAGTAGATCATAGCCAGAGCTGCGAGCAGAAGAATGACACCGTGACCTGCGTCACCGAACATGACAGCGAACATGAAGGGGAAGGTGACAATGGCGGGGAGCGCAGGGTTGATTTCGCGGTACTTGATGGTTCCATAGGCGTCGATGATGGTTTGGAAACCGTTGGTGAACCTGTTGACCTTGAAGTAGGTAGGAGGGGTCTTGGTAGTCTTGATCTGGTTGACAATGGTTGGCACAGACAGGCCAGCACGCTCATTGACATCTGAGAGGGTGGACTTGATGAGTCCGAGGGCACTGGTGGGCGCCCAGGCCTCGGCAATAAGCGTCTTGCGCTGGTGGTCGTACGAGAACCTGTTCAGCGTCTCGTAGGTAGCCTTCTCCTTCTTGATGACTACCATCCAGGCGGCCAGGTTACGGCTGATAGCAGTCAACTCAGCGTCCAGGGTTGACTTGGTGTTGCGCAGAACGCTAGCAAGATCGCTCAAACGTGTGTTGACCTCGCGGATCTGGTCACGCCGGAGCTCGCTGTTCTCGTCGACGCTGTAAAGGTCGGCACCAAGGGACTCGGAGATCTTGCGAATCTTGGCAATGATCTCTTTGCCGTGAGCGAAGATGATGAAGACGTTCTTGCTGGTCTCCTCGTTGTTCTCGGGGTTGATGATGGGCTCGGGGATCTCGGACTGGTTCATGTACAGGTTGCCACGTAGAGTACGCCACAAGATCCTCTCAAAGGCAGCGATGCGCTCACGGGGGATGACACCGGCAACGAAGCCAATGTTCATGACGGTGAAGGATCGCTCGGCAGAAGCATCTCCAGGGCCGTTCTGCTCGACATCGCGGAGGAGAGGCGCATCGTCGTCATCATCATCAAGGGACTGCCTGATCTCCTCAGTCTGGCCACGGGCTCTGTCGAAGAAGCCACCGGCCTCTCTCAGCACCCAGCGCCACTCTGTTAGCTCCACCTCGCGCTTCTTCAGCGTCTCGTAGCTCTCGTTGAGGGAGGCGATGCGCTGCTCCAGGCTCTGGCTCTTGTCGGCAAGCTCGTCGATCTCGGAGGCGGAGGGCGAGGTGAAGGGGTTGTTGAAGTCGTAGATGGAGCGCATAGAGATGCTCGCCTTGTCCATCTGGGCGTGGAAGTAGCGCAGCTGACGCTCCACGTTATCGAGGCGGCGGATCTCCTGCGTGAAGGTGCGCTGGAAGGCCGTCGTCTCGGCATTGAGCTGGCATCGTCAGTACATCGGTCCCGTCACAGCAATAGCAACCCTCCTCAATGCAGTTCAGGAAGACTCACATCTCGGAAGTCCATCACGCCAAGCTCTCCGAGCGCAGAGACAACCTCGCGGCCAATCTCGTTGGCAATGTAGAGCTGGGTCAAGGACATGTCCGCCGAGCGGAACATGGTGTCCTTTTGCGGTGCCATACTGGCGGTAGAGAGACCAGTCGTCCTGCGGAAGGCTGCTTGTCTCGAGGTCCGGTCGGGGCGTGGGCGGCGAGATGGGAGTTGATGATAGCTGTGATTGCGATGATGGCGTTCCAAGCTGCAGAACGCCAAGTAGTCACGTGTTGTGACAGCTGCGTCATCTTCGAGGGTGGAAGGCTGTCACCCATTACACATCGAGAAAACAATTCGATGAATCAAAACATTATCATTAACCGTACCAATAGTCAAACCCTCATGCTTGTCTCTAGTGCCCATGATGAAATCCACGCACCACCCATCATGATGTCGTGAGCGTCAAGTTCCCAACCAGCGCTAAGTTCCCATCGCCATCAACCTTCGCCCAGCGACAAGTTCCTCCAGAGCATACCGAACCCTTGCCCTCGCACCTCCCCACCCACTTATACGTCTCCATACCTGTACACTCGAACACGCTCGCCCACACTCCCGGCCCATCCCAGCAGTCAGACATGGCCCACGGCCTCTTGCACCGATTGCAGCTCTGCCAGTCGCTCTCGTACTTCTGGTTGCAGTATTGGTGGAGGATGTCTTGTTTGGCTGCCCCTGGAGGCTGTCAGTAGAGACTAATCGATAAGGGTAGAAGCGTAATGACGGTGTAGGGGTCGAGCCCAGGGAAGGCAGAATAGGGCTTACTGAGGTCGTCGATGATCGCACTGAAGCAGTAGTGCTGGCCGTTGTGGCATTGGCCGGCTGTCATCAGGGCTCCGTCTCTGCCGATCTGCTGGGGGTGGTTGGGATTCTGCTTTCCTGATGGCGGGAGGGCAGATGTGAGGACGGCGAAGGTGAGAATGTTGTAGATGAGCTGCATTGTGACTGGGCTGCTCGGTGGCTGAAGCTTATGCGGTTGGCTCGAGAAGCGCGGTATAGTAATATGAAGCTCTCTGCGAGTGCTCGGCGGACGGTAGCAATGGTGGATGGATGTTGGAAATGCTTAGAAGACGGCAGTGGTTTTGATCACCAGTGTTCAGATGGCTCCTTCGTCAAAGCCAGGTATGGGAAGGGGTTGCCAAAGTCATTGCAGTTCCCTGGCATTGCTGATGCTGGCTGCCGTGCGTGTGGCACAACAAAGGTAGGCAGGCGTAGCCGGATGCGTTCCAGGTAAACTTTGATACTGAGGAGATTACATGGTGATTGTCCTTGTGTATACATCTTACCTGCAGCACGCACGTGGTGACGCGACTGAGCGCGTCGATGTTGAGGGTTGCGAAGCAAGGATGGCACAATATGTATTGAACAAGATGACATTATGGTAGGCAAAGCAATCTAAACGCCAAATATGACCACCAACACCGCAACCAGACTACAAAGAACAACAAATTACATCACACCCTCAAATTCCTCCAACGACTGCTGCTTCGTCTCCCCAGCACCCTCAAAGACAGGCTCACCAGTCTTCTTCTGCAAATCCTCCAGCGCGTGTCCAACCTCCTTCAGGACCTCATGAGCGACCGGAATCCACTCCTCGAAAGTAACAATCTCAATGCCCAACTTCTTACCACCCTCCTTGACAAACGCCTGACACTTCCACTCCCTCAACGGCTCGGCATGCGGATACACCGTCTCAAACTTCGCCTCAACCCCGTTTCCAAACGGCAGCTCCTCAACCCAAGCAGGCGCCTGATGCACCACGGTATCAAACCACGTCACCTCCTTACCATCCCAGTCCGTGCAATTCTCGACAATCTCAGCCAAGCCCATGCCCTCGTACGCCGCGGATTCGATGTGCTGGGCTTGCACGAACTTGAGCAGATCGAGATGCGTCCAGCCAGCTTTGAACGGCACACGGAAGGGAATGTACTGCCAGGTGGGTCCGAAGATGCGGTCAGAGCTGGGCGCGCCGAGGTTGCGGCCTGTGACTACTTCGCCGAAGACGACGTCGCGCTTGTTGAGGCGGTTGGCGAGGACGAGGGACCATGCGGCGGTGGGGAGCGAGCCGATGGTGATATCCTTTGGGCGCGACGAGATGTCGAATTCGAGATAGATGTCTGCCATCTTCTTGGCTTGGAGGGGGATGTCGGGCTTCAGAATGGACATCTGCGAGCCGGCGAGGAGGGATTGCCAGTACGGGATGCTCTTGGGGATGTTGTTGAGGACGACGTGGTTTACATGTTTGGTGAAAGGCACGGTTTCGACGACGGATGCGCCAGTGTAGAGAGCGGAGAGCTGGTCGAAGAGGAGAGGAAGGCAGATCTCGTCGTATTGAGCGTGCGAGATGCGTAACGCGAGGGTCGAAGCGCCCGTTGAAGGCGAAATGAAGAGTGTGAAGCCAACGAAGGACGATCCATGTGGCTTTGGTGCCAAAATGTCTTCTTGCACATAGCTGTGTGCGAAGGTGTTGATGTCCTCGCCTTCGGGAACGGTAACCTCACTGTACGGCACCTTGAGTTCGCGGATGACTAGACCCAATGTCTTGCCACCATCGACAACAAAGGCAGTACGTAGAACTTCGTTGCGAGCGACGAGTTGCTGGCAGGCTTGCTCGAGCTTCTTCTGGTCGATGGCCGTAGCGAACTTGATCAGCTCGTAACGCAGTGAGTAGCGGGGCAAGTCTACAGTGCCCTCGACAGCAAGCTGCTGCAGAGGTCGGGTAGGGTAGACGTCCACAATGTCCCACTCAGGGTTCTCCAGGTATGAGACCATGCGATCAGCACTGAACAGGCCGGCACCAGCTCCAAGAGCAGCGAACGGAGCATCAACATTCGCTCCGGGCTCGCCTGACGAAATCTCCTGTGCCAGAGAAGCCAACTCGGATAAAGACTTGCTTTGGAAAATTTGCGCAACGCTGATTCCGAGCCCCTGTGTGCGAGCATCTGAGACAAGACGCATGGCGCCGATTGAGTCCCCACCAAGCTCGAAGAAGCTGTCGCTGGGGCTGATATCGCTCTTAGGCATAGCCAAGATGCGAGCAAGCACATCCAGCAACTTGTCTTCCTTCTCGTTGCCAACACTTGAAGCAAGCTCCGACAGCGACTCACTCTGGAAGATCTGCGCAACCGAGACATTCAAGCCTTGCAGCCTGGCCTCAGACACGAGCCTCATGGCTCCAATCGAGTCGCCGCCCAGCTCGAAAAAGCTATCGCTAGGGTTGATGTCTGTTTCTTGCATACCGAGGATACGGCTGAGAAGACCACGGATTTTTTCCTCGTTAGCAGAAAGTGCTTTGACATGACCGTTTTCTGAGACTTGCCCTGGCAGCATATCGACACCACTGTCAAACATGACATCCTTCGGCCTCAACTCAAGCGCATCCTGCAACTCCTCTGGATCCAGGACCGCCACATCACCGAGCTTACTCTCAGGATTGCCGAGGAAAGCAGTAACGATACGATCAAGCACAACAAGTGCCCTCTCCATAGCCGGCGAGGCGATGCACTTAGAATCGAAACTAGCCATGATCAGGAACCCGTTTTCGTCAAGCGTGCAAACAAGCATGAGCGCATAAGTGTTGAACTTCAACGCCTCCCTCGCAGCCTCAGCATCGTCAGCGGGCAGGAACGCATCGCCCGGTGCGTTCTCAAGCGTCCTCCCTTCGTTCCAGTTCTCGTCCTCTTTCGGGTGCAGAACAAGGCCAGTGCGCAGCTCACACGCATGGCGCGCGTCTTTGCTCAGGCGACGGATGTTCTGCAGACCCAGATGCTCGTGAGGAATCTGCTGGACGGTCTGGGCGTGGACTTGCTGGAGGAACTCGGAAATGGGGCGGTCGAGGTTCAGATGCACACGCACGGGGATGGTGGTGATCATGGGTCCTTCGATTTGTTCGATGGCGTTGACGGGTGCGGAGCGACCAGTGAGGGTCTCGCCGAAGACAATATCAGAGTGGCCCATGTACAGCGAGGAAGTCAGCGCCCAGGCACCACGGATGATGGTTGCGAGGGTGAGCTTGTTGTGGGCGGTTGTTGGGACGGTAACATAGTGTTCGAGCAAAGAGTCGGCTCGTGTGATGTAGCCCTTCTGGGGCAGAGGCGGGAATTGGTGTGGGCTTGCACCGTTCAGCCGCTCTTTCCAGTAGTCTTTGGCGACTGTGGGATCTTGACTGGTGAGGTACTTGATGAAGTTCTTGAAAGAGACAGGCCGCGATGTGTCAAGGCCAGCAAAAGCTCGGTTGATGCGCTCGAATACTAGAGGCATAGACCAGCCATCATACACCGCATGGTGCATGGTGATGATGAAGTGAGCCTTGTCGTTGCTTCCGTAGTGAACAACACCGTAACGGAACAGAGCTTTTCCAAGATCCATGGACTCGGCTTGGTCGACCCTGAGGTACTCTGCCAGATCTGAACCATGCTCACGCACAAGCTGACCGTCTTTGAGGACGACTTGGAACAGACCACGGCCAGGGACGTTCACGATGCGTGTGCGCAAGATTGGACAGCCTTCTACAGACTGGTCAAAGGCTTTTTTCAGGCGATGGGCCATGTCAACAGGAAGGTCGGCGACACGTTGAGCGACGTAAGCATCCTGGAACTTGGCTGACAATGCCATCAAACCTTCCTGCAGAGGTGTGCAAGGGTACACATCTTCGACATTCGAGGCATCAACACCGCAAAGCTCAGCACTCTCGAGTCTGGACTTCTCAGCATCCCAATCCTGACCGACCATAGAGAAGGGAAGAACTTCGCTTGTATCCTCTTCGGACAGAGGCCTGGCTTTAGCGGCCATGGCGGACAAAGTAGGGTTCAGCATGATGTCCGGAACCGTCAAGATGATGCCCTCTTCTCGCGCCGCAGGCACGAGCCTCATCGCTCTCAGCGAGTCACCACCCATACTGAAGAAGTTGTCGTTGGCGCTGAAGTCTGCGTCGCCACCCAGGATCTTAGCCCATACGGGGATCAGCTTGAGCTCCATCTCGGTAGTGGCCTCTTTCTTCTCAGAAAGGAGAGCGTTGAAGCGTCGGAGGTCCTGACGAGTGACTACGTTACCGATCTCGCGCAGCCTCTTCCTATCAGTCTTGCAAGAGACGAGTAGAGGCATCTTCCAGAGAGGGATGTAAGCGCTCGGAACCATATATCCAGGAAGGTCGTTAAAGAGGTGCTTCGTCATCTCTTGGAGGGCAGTCTGGAACTTGTTCGAGAAGCTGCCAAATACTTGGCCATCAAGGTGGCGCATCCCACTCTTCTTCTGCTCAACCAAGAACGCGACAAGTGTCTGCTCCCCAGTACCGCCAGGCTTGATGACTTCAACGGCGAGCTGGGTGTCAGCAGGCAAGTGCTTCTGCATGTTGTACTCGATCTCTGCGAGCTCGATACGTTGTCCGCGAAGCTTGACTTGCTGATCCTGGCGACCGACGAAAATGACTTCGCCATAACCATCGGGGTCGTAACGGACAAGGTCACCGGTCTTGTAAAGCTTACCCCTTCTGCCAGGAAAAGACTTGCTCCCCTTAGTCAAAAACTCAGGGTCTTCAATAAAAACCTCCTTAGTCTTGGCTGGGTTGTTCAGGTAACCCATTCCGACAATAGGACCCTCGATGAGCAGCTCGCCAGCTGCACCGACAGGAACAAGCTTGTTGTGATCCTCGGGGTCAGCAAGCCAGATTGCAGCACCTGTTCCGGTACCCATCGTGATGTATGGCTTAGCTCCAACATCGCCATTGATCGTGGCACCGACTGTGCACTCTGATGGTCCATAGGCGTTGACGATCCTTGTCCTCTTACCCCATGAAGCGGCATCGCTTGCCGACGTGCCCTCACCACCAAGTGCGATCGAATCGAGGTGATCGAGAATGTCCACATCCAAAGTACGAGCAACTGAGGGTGTCATACCAGCTAAGGTAACACCCATATCTCGCATAGCGCCGCTAAGGTCGTTCATTCGACGTTCGTCGGAAGGTGTGCAGAGAGTACCACCATGGGCAGTTGTACAAAGCATGGAGTCGATGCACACGTCGAAAGCGTAACTGGCAAAGTCAAGCACTCGTGAATACGGTCGGTAGCCCACAGCGAATGCTCGCGGTATCGCACCAGACGTATATTGACTGTGCGAAATCAGGCAACCTTTGGGTAAACCTGTGCTGCCACTGGTGAACTGGATGTAGAGAGCAGCTGACGGAGACACTTTCGGTAGAGTCGTCTTCGGCTGCTGTTCGGCATATGGTCCATACACCTTCTCGAACTTGGATGTAGAGACTGGGATGATGGTGGCTTGAGGTGCAATTCGCGCAGCGAGCGAAGCCTGTGATTTCGAGGCGATGAATGTAGTGGCACTGACTTGCTGGACGACTGTTCGTAGGCGGCCTTCTGGCTGTGCTGGATCGAGTAGTGAAAAGCACGCGCCTGCTTTCATGATCGCAAGCACAGCAACAATAGTCCACCGGCACTTTTCGAAAAGAACTGGAATGATCTGATTTGGCGAATCGTCCAAGGAATGCAAGATTTGCGCCAGATATGTAGAGTAGTCGTCGACTTGCTTGTAGGTCAGGTTTCCGTCCCAGGCTTCGATCGCATTCTTCTCGGGTTGCTTCTCAGCTTGCTCTGCCACCAGTTCGTGCATGCATGTCTGCAGGTCTGGAGGTAATGGGGAGTTCCAGTTCCAGATCTCATCGAGCTCAGACTCTGAGATGGTGAGGAAGGCGGAAATCGGGGTATCAGGTGCGCGAGAAAGGGTATCAACGATAGAAGAGAAAAATTGCAGTTCAGACACAGCCTGGTGTCGAGACATATTCGGCGGTTGCCATCTTGAGGTCGCTTGTAACGGGCTCTTTCCAAGATCGATCGAGACCTGGAAAGTCCACTGCATATCCATTAGCGGCTGATAAGGAGCAGTTGAATGTCGTTCTCACCTCGTCTTTTGTGCCGTCATTCAAGAAAATAGTGGTTCCGTCTAGTGGGACATCTTTCAGTCTCACGTCGCGGAGCTTTGCCGCCAGACTTGCAGCATTTCTGTGGTTTAGCAAATCCAGGTCCGTAGTTGGTATGCATTGGCGCTTGTCAAAACCAGCGCCTTTGATGCCCCACGAGAACCGGTGAAATCCGTCTCTTTGGTATCTTCGAACGAGGATAGTCCACGCTGTGAGGACAGCGTCCAGCACTGCATCCAGCGATTGATCTTTGAGATTTGTGATTTCCACCTCGTTAGATTCGGTGGAATGGCCATCCGTCTGAGTGTGCCTATTGGTGTATGAACCGCTCTCGTGCACATCCATAGTCCCATTGCTGTTGACCTTAACCTCTGTCTTCTCTTGCGCTACCCCGCCATAACGCAGAGTGTGTTCACCGTTTGCCAGATGCATAGTTCACGAAGCAATGAATCCTCCTCTTGATGTTGTAGTATCGTGAGTCGTGTGGCAAGGAGAAGAAGAAGAAGAAGCAGTGCGGGCCTTCTTGTGTTTGGCGAATTGATTCAAGAACCTCTTCGTATAGTAGGCCAAGCTTCACAGACAGTTGAAGAGACCGAGCACTCCACCAGAGCTCCCGTTACTACGAAAGAAAAGGTTAGCTCCCCATACCTTAGACCAGGATGTAGGTCCGGTACTCAGCACGGCCAAGGTGTCCTCTTAGGACAGCAGCCGCCCGCGTCATCTTCATCACTCGAAGCGAACCCAGGGTTCGTCTGCCCATGCCGTCTCCTGCCAGACATGTCGATTTGTCTAACGTAAATGCCTAAGTCAGTGAGTGACATTTAGTCGACCTAGTCCAGTACCCCTCTTTAGCCGTAGGAAAAAATACGTCGTCCGGTCTGTCTAAACCCCACATTTAGCGGATCAGATAAATTTTGTGTGGGAGGGCTTGCAGTTAGCTGCATCTGATAACTTTTGTGGAGGCATTATCGTTGTTGTGCAAGGGACGGAGCTACCTGTTGGGGCAACAGCTAAATGCGCGTCATGCAGAGTGACATCGGCGGGCTGCAGATCGCCTTTCATCTGATAACGGCCGACACTCGGAGGAGCCAGATCAGCTTGGATGTGTAGGTTTTCTGGCATGGTGCGCCCTCTGGCCGATCGACACAATTCGCTACATCGATCAACGAGTTGTTCCCGGGTTGGTAGAAGGGCCAAGAATGTCGTGCTACAAAAAGTCTGCATGCCACATGCTCGTGCATCTCGTGGGAAAGGCCTCACGCGCCGATTACGGACCGCGGCGAATGAGTTTTTGCGATGTAGAGTGCACCACTGTAATTACCTCGTCTGTGTTCAGATCCTATTGTGACGGGAAAGGCTTTCGCTTGCAGCGGATCTGATAACCTTAACTTCACATGTCAGGAGAAGGCACAGTTACAGAAGAAGCGTGCGCCGAACAGATGCACTTGATGTCTGTGGCGCGCGGTTTACCGTGGAGGCCGAAATTTGGGATGTGTGGGGTTCTGGCGCACTAGGCTTGACTTGCGATGACCACTCCATGTTCGCTCCACAGCATCCCTGAGTTCTAACTTGATGGTGACGAGGCCACCGGGGATCTGAATGTCCAGTTGTCTTCGCAGCTATCAATTTGGCTTCGGAAATGCTTGGAGGTGCTTGGAATTCTTGGTATCGATCCACCGCTGAGCGAGGGAAACTCTCTTAACTTCCGTTTATCTCGTGGTTGTTTGTGAAGCTACCTCGTATCGTCCCCGGTTCGCACTTGAGCAAAAGTTGTCTGACACGTGACACCACGCGGTCCTCCTGCCTTCGTTCGCAACAGGTCGAGACTCCAGCTTCCTAGTACCAAGTAATTGTGGATCAAATCTCGTAACATCTTCCATTTGCGGTTTCGACACGCGAGTGCAGCCTTGACCTAAATCAAGACACTTGTGAGTATCAAGCATTGACCCTGGTGAGGGTCTGTAGCTTACTCAAGTCAGACGCGTTACCAGTTTAACCCGTCTTACTATGGGATTTGTGGTCCTACCTGCGCTCGTGGCGGACATCAGCGCGGTGTACGACGTGTATTTCGCGGCCTTCAAGGACAATACAATTACACGGGCCTTGTTTCCGTCAGCCACAGCGGAGGACCTGACGAATCCAGATTCTGAGTTCCGGTACATTGACCGTTAGAGCCGTTGTCGACCCTGCAATGTGGCTGCAGCGGCCATTCAGGCACCCCTACGGATATGTTGCTGACACTTCGACAGTAAAGCGCACACTGCGCATACGTTGCAGTACTGGCAGAATAATCTTACGCAGTATACACTGAAATGTGTAGACTCAGAGACTGGCAAGATTGTCGGTATGGCGCTCTGGGATGTATATATTACCCCGAGTGATTGGACGAAAGGCGAGATTGGATGGCTGCAGGGGAAAGAAAGGGAGCGTGCTGAAGCACTAATAGGCCCGCTATGGGGTGCAAGAGAAAAGATGTGGAGCAATGAGCGTTACCTGTACTGCCACGTCGTTGCGGTTCATCCAGATGCTCAGCGCAGAGGTATTGGCGAGGTACTGGTCGATTATGGCAAGAAGATCGCATTGCAGGCGAATTTGCCCATCTATGTTGAGAGTTCGAGGGATGCAATCAGGTTGTATGAAAAGTCAGGCTTCCGGTGGCTGAAGGAGCGTCCTGTTCACAAGTCAGACGACTTATACCCAGGACAAACGAATGGCGACCAAGAAGATCACGAAGTTCCGCTCTTGGTATGGATTCCAGGAAGTGAAAAGATACTGTTGCCGGAGGCTGTCAAGCTGGCTTGAAGTTGTTGGATGCAATCGCCTTGCATATTCATTATAGTATTACATGTACCCGCACCTCGTCAAACGACTAGCCTAGCATTTGATGCAAAGCGTTGATACGGTAGCCCTCGCTTCTCTGAACAAGCTCCTCATGTCGACCTTGGTCTACCACCTTACCTCCGTCTACCATAAAGATAACATCAGCTCTAGCAATGGTTCGTAGCCGATGAGCAATAGCAATGACTGTGACGCCATGACCCTTCACAGCGCGCTCAAGACCAAGCTCCAGTGCCTTCTCACTCTCCGCGTCAAGAGCGCTTGTGCTCTCGTCGAGCAGTAACAACTTGGGCTTACGAACGAGCGCACGTGCGATGGAAAGTCGCTGACGCTGTCCGCCAGATAGTTGCGAGCCATTAGCACCACATTCGGTATCGTACCCTTGTGGCAACTCGACGATAGTCTGGTGAATGTTGGCAAGCTCGCAGGCTTCTTGGATCTCTGCATCTGATGGTTCGTGTCCAGGTCTAGCGCCAAGAGCAATGTTGAACTTGATACTGCCCTGGAAAAGGACATTGTTCTGGGGTACGTACGCAATGTCGTCACGGAACGATGCGCCGTGTTTGTGTGAGATATCGACGCCATTGATCGAGATACTGCCAGCGGAAGGCGAGTAGAAACGTTCGAGCAACGCGAGGACAGTGCTCTTACCTGCACCCGAAGGTCCGACAAGGGCACAGAACTGGCCAGGCTGGATAGAAAGCGACAACGAGGTCAGTACCGGCACACCGGGACGTGCAGGGTAAGAGAACTGAACATCCTTGAAGACCACGCGGGCACCTCCCCCTAGAACTGCAGGTGTGGATGAGTCTGCAAGGGCTTCGACGTCCCGCTTCTCCTTGTCGATGGGATCAAGATCGAGTGATGATCTGCCGGATGCTGCTCCTGAAGGATCGTCGCCCAGATCCACCACTCCGCATATGCGCGAGATAGCGCCCTTGGCCTTGGAGAGCTCGGGGGCAAGGGTGAAAAGCTGACCCCACAACTGTGCCGATAGAAGCATAGAGATAAGGATGATAAAGAAGGCAGTCTGATCGTAGCGACCCTCAATGATGTTCTTAGAGCCCCACCAATAGGCAAAGGCGTAGATGAAACTTCCGCAAGAATTGGCAATCGCCAGCCAGATGTTGGTCTTAAAGCTTTGTTTCACCATCTCTTTTCGCGGTGCTACGAGAGATCTGCGGTAAGTCTGGATAATTTCTTCCTCGATCGAAAGAGCATGAACAGTACGAATGTTCGCGACGGCTTCGATTGTGACTCCGATGGACGATGAGAAAGCACCTGCATGCTTTACAGTGAATTTGCCGATCGCGCGAAGTTGCATGTATCCAGCTCCAAGCAGCAACGGAACAATTACCAAGCATACAATGGCAATTCTCCACGCGACAATGTGAGAGAGGATGATAGCTGCGATGAAGTTGACAACGACCGAGAATAGGGTACCAACAATGGAACCGCTGAAACCGGCCAGTGAGTTGCCGTCTTTCGTGATGTACTCCAGCAGCTGGTTCGGGCTTCTGCCTTCAGACTCGTGCCATTGCAGAGGCTGCTGTAGAAGGGAACGCATCGACAGGACGCGTACTTTGTAAATGAGACGTTCTGAAATAAGTCCGAACGTTGCCCAACTAGTGAAGTTGGCAAGGAACGCTACACACGCAACCATAAACCACATGCCTGCGAGTAGTGCTCCTTGTGATCTGATATAGTCCGACGGATTGCAAGGTGACATCACACCCATGACATTTCCGAACAACAATCCAGACGCGGAGTACTGCCCACCAACAATCAAAGCACCCAGGAAGGCCACCAGAAGAAGAAGCAGGTACGGGCGAATCATAGGTCCCATTGTCTTTGAGATCGACTTTGCGACAATCTCGCCGTTGACCCCCTTCGACGGCTCTGGCTTGTCTTCCGGTTTTGCAGGGAGTACGTCTGTGTCAGCAACAGCTGATGTCGAATGCTCGTTCTTGACCAGATCGATTTCATCATCATTCAAGCTTGTTCTTGAGCTTGATGCGCCGTCATCAGAAACCTTTACGGTCTGCAAGCGTATCATATCCGCGTAGGAGCCATCCAATGCCAAAAGCTCGTCATGAGTGCCCTGTTCGATGATATCTCCCTTCTTCATAACGATGATCTTAGAGGCATTTCGGATAGTCGAGAGACGATGAGCAATCGAGATAACAGTCCTGCCTTGTGATGCTCGATCGATGGCAGCTTGAATGCGCTGTTCACTAGCTGAATCGAGTGCGGCAGTAGCTTCGTCGAGAATGAGAACCCTGGGATCGCGGACAAGAGCACGGGCGAGAGCAACCCTCTGCTTTTGGCCACCACTGACAAGGCTTCCACTTGAACCCACGAGTGTTGCAAAGCCAAACTCCAGTCGATCGATGAAAACAGCCACATCAGCTAAGTCTGCTGCGTGCTGTACAAGCCGAAGGATTTCAGCTACCTCGGGTCCAGCCTTTTCAGCGGCATTGGTGAGATCTTCTCCATTCCTGACGTCCTTGGTGAGGTTGGCCAAAGTGTTGCTAAGAAGTATCTTTTCGAAGTGGGAATGAGCCGGCGAGTTGACGAGGCCTAGTGCAATGTTCTCCAAGATTGATCGATCCAGAAGAGAAGGTTCTTGAGGAACAAGACTGATGAATCCTCTCAAGGATTTGACATTGACATCTTTGATGTTACAGCCGTCGAGGAAGATATCTCCAGCCAAAGGATCGTAGAATCGGCTAATAAGACTGGCAATTGTTGATTTGCCACTACCAGACAATCCAACGATGGCAGTGAGCTTGCCGGCCTCACAGTCAATTGAGATGCCGTTCAAAACGGGGTGATCGGGTCTTGAAGGATATGTGAATTCGACATTGCGGAAAGTGATTTTGCCGTCTACTGCAGAAGGCTTCTCAGCAGCTGTTGAGGTGTTGTCAATGGTTGGCTGCGTCTCGATGTCCTTGCGCAAACGGCCGAATGCGCTGATGGCACCCCCAAAAAGCGGGAGCATAGGTGCAATCTGACTCAAGACAATGGCGCCTGGGTTCTGTCAGTAGGAATCTTGGATATACAATGACAAGTACGAACCATCAAGAAGGATGAAAGTGACAGTGTAGATTTCTCCAATTGTGTCGTTGCCCCTGCCATCAACAGTGTCGGCAATCCTCTTACTACCCTGCCAGTAACCTAGCGCACTGGCCGAGAAAGCAATAAAGTAGAGCAACCCAGCCATGACGGCTGCAGCTAGGGCTTTGCGGATACCGGCATGGCGAGCGTTTCCCAGATGGTCACGGAACTTCTTCTCGAGTCTCTCATTAGCACCAAGGGCGTGAACGAGACCAATGTTGCTCAGCGCTTCTGAGGCGAGCGCACTGGCTGATCCAAAGTAACCTCCAAGGCTGACTGTGTATTTGCCAACGTAGTGACCGCCAATCACTGCCATGAGAAGGAAGGCTGGGATCAAAGAAACAAGCATCCCTGCAAGCTCGGCGTTCTTGATAAATCCAACGATGTATGCTGTCACACAGAAAGAAATGCAGGTCAAGGCAACGCCAAACTTCTCGCCTGTTCCACCTTCAATTGCTGAAATATCGCCATTGAGACGAGACGATACTTCTCCTGACTGGAGGTTGTCGAAGAAGGCGAGATCTTGTCGTAGGAGGTTCCTGAGGTAACGGTCTCGGATGCGTTGCGCTAGCCGTTGCGATGCTATGTTCCAGCATACAAGGTGGATGTAGATACAGGCGAAACTTGCAATGGCAATGTATACAAGGAGGAGGACCTTCTCGTTTATCGACGACATATCCCCGGTACTCCCCGTGCCATTCCGGTTGTTGCAAGTTGCATCGTTGATGTTGTCGACGAGTTGACCGAAAACGATACCAATAAGCGGAAACGGAACACCAGCTGCAATGGCAAAGACGGCTCCAGTACAGATGAGTAGCTTGTCAAGCCAGGTAGGGTTTGCGTAGAAGAGAAGCTGAAAGAAGGCAAAATACGGCGCCAGGGACGGCTTCTTGATCGCCATTGTGTCCACGAAACCAGGTCGAGCTGTGGTGTTAGAGGCTCACTCGACGTCGCGAAGTGATGAAGTTTTCCAGACGCGCTCGAAGGAGTACAATGGAGCTGTGCCCATCCAGGGCGAGATGGCCGGGATCGACATAGTGGGCGGATCCTATGCATAACGTCAACGGGTATAGCCTCACGTGAAAACATGCATAGTGGGTGTTGGGCCCGCCATGAGTGGCGCTGAGTGGTGGAGAGGGCGGACGTGTCGCTCGGCGCGATGCCGGAGATTGATCAAGTTGCGTTAATCAGATTTAGCCAAGGATCAGATAAAAAATTTGCTAAATTATGTAACAAACGCCCCCGCTTTGCACCTCCCAATCAGAACAGCTGTCTAAATCCTAGCCTGAACCACCAGCCCATCCCGTCTGTCCGCAGCTGGTGACGACAGGGCGCTCACTACCTCTCCGGCTCGCAGCGAGATATCTTTTGCTAATGAGCGGCCGCCCTCTGAGTTCGCCGACATCAACCACATACGAGCATCGGCAACAGCGCCACGCTTGAACTGCACCTCCTCGAAGCTTTCGCCAAGCTGATGACAGCCGAGTACGAGCGTGTTCAGGCTCTGCAGCAGCCCGCTGCTTGAGAAAGGAGCCGCAGCAGTGTCCCTGATGATGACGTTGGCCTTGGAGCATGGCTCAGAAGCATCCTTGCCGATGACGAGGTGGAGAGCGTACTCGCTCTTGCTGGCTACCTGTTTCTCGTACGCACGCATGTAGATGGCTTGAATGAGTTCGGACGACTCTGTTACTGGCTTCGAATCGCAGGATGGCTTGGACCAAATCGAGCACAGTCGTGGCTGCGGTGGCTCCTGCTCACCAAGGACCTTCAACGGTGCAAGGTCTTCATTCTCTGTTACGACTGTGATGTTGCCAAGGCGAGGACATGACAGCAAGTCATCCAAGATTTCGACTGTTTGTTGGCTGGAGCCAACAAGAGCAACGTTCAGGCGCGGCTCGAAAGGTTGACGGAGCTCTTCCCTTCGCAACAGGTAGTCGGCCATGGGCATGATTCGCTGTCCAGCAAGGAAATCGACAGCGGTCAACGGTTCTGTCTTCATACCGATGTGCTTTCCTGGGGTAGGAGCAGCAACGTTCCTTGCCCGGACAGTGTATGTCTTGCCACTTCCATCCTTCACAGCAACCTTCCAGCTTCTTACGGTGTTGTCTTGGGTCTCTGGTACTACGCCAACAACCTCGCTACCATATCGGACTTGATCCTTGAACTGTTCTGCGCACCACTTCATGTAGTCTTCGAACTCATCTCGCAGAGGGTTCAGTCGGTCGGAGTTTGCGAATTCGATCAGACGGTTTCGGTCGAGCAGATAACAGGCGTAGCTGAATGCTGATCTTGGATTGCGAAGGGATGCAAGGTCGTAAAGGAAAGGAGTCTCCATGCGCGACCTAGACAAGTGCGTTCCCGAATGCCATGAGAAAGAAGGCTTGCGCTCAAGGAACAGCACTTTAGAATCGGTGCGTGCTTCGCGATTGGCAATGGCAGTTGCTAGCTGAGCTGCGCTAAAGCCGACACAAATAAGATCATAAAGAGGTGAAGAAGATGAGCTGGAGGTGCTGTCCAGCTGCCTAGAAGGTTGCTGAGTGGTTGACATGATGACGCCTAGATATGTTGTTGCAAAATGAAGCTCTTGAAATTGTACAACAACTTGAAATGATGCAGGTAAAAAGTACTTCAGGAGCTAGCAGTCGTCTCGAAAAAGTTGTGGTACGATCACAACAGCTTGAGACCCGAATATTGCATGAGCTCGCGCACTGGCCCAATACACAAGATGCACCGGCAAGCTGCTTCACTGACGAGATGTCACCAATTTTCTAGCGCCGGTGTTCAAGCGACCAGGGTCGCTGCAGATACCAACCTTGGACAGTGGGGCTGCATCTCAAAGGTGGCTGACTAATTTAGCACCCGCATGGTGCGTTTCTAACCACCCACTCGGAGCTTTACATCCCGCTGGGACCCTTGCCAGCTTTCCGGCGACTGCCAAGCTGGTAAGATACACGACTAACACTGCGTAATAGTTGTGAACCAGGTGCGGTTTAATTCTTTTCCAGACCTCGGCTTCCGTTGACCGTTATTCTTACTGCTTCAAACTTCAAGCTGTGGCTGCCTCAATTGCTTTGCAGTATTTGGAACCTCTTACATCTTCTTCTACAGCTAATCAAGTACAATGGCGCAACAGTCCCATACAGCAAATGCTGTCTCAGAACCGTTGATGCTGAAGCTTCCCCATCCGTACCTCACAGCCTATACTGTCAAGAACGTGGCACAGCAAGGCCAGGCTGTCAGCAACCAGGTCTCGCTCTCCAGGGCCGATAGCAGCAGTGAGGGCATCCCTCCGCCCAGTCACCTGGACAACGCTTCACTCTCATTCAGCGATATTGCATTCCTGCCTCAGGATTCAGTACCTCCAAAGGGGGACAACAGCTCCTGGGCAAGAGCACGCAGATCACCTTACCTAACGGTCTCTTGGACTGGGGAGCGACCTAGTGTTCCACAGCTGTGGCTCATCGCTTATGCGTTAGTCTCACTGCATCCTCTACTCGAGAACCTTCGCGTGCTCTTTGCTGGCAGAGATTCGCAATCACTAGCTCAGGAACTCTACTCTACTGGCTTGTTCCACCCTCATCCAAAGCCTTCTGATGCATCTTCACCACAAGATGGACATCTTCTCCTGCGAGGTGCCTTCTGGCAGGGTGCTGCGTCTCCGTTCGGCCCTCGTCCTGTCTGGGCACCACGATTAGATGCATCAGGAAAGCCAAGGGACCAACTGTACCCGGCTTTCCCTCATCAGACAGCACCATCTACACAGTTCCCGGCCCTACCGCGGCACACTATGCATCCTGTAAGAGAACCGAAACCAGAACCAGGCTCGGTCATCTACAGTCGTTGGATACCTCATCTCAAGGAGCACTTCACTATGATTGCGCTCGACTACACCAACCCCGAGCACCTAAGTCTGTTCAACAAGTGGCAAAATGACCCACGTGTTGCCGCTGGCTGGAACGAGACCGGGACTTTGGATCAGCATCGCGAGTATTTACGGAAGCTGCATGAAGATCCCCACGTTCTTACCATGTTCGCGGCATTTGACGACGTACTCTTTGCCTACTTCGAGGTCTACTGGGCAATGGTATGTCGATCCTTGAAGCCGCTTCTCTACATACATAGACTAACGCACCTAATAGGAAGATCATATGGGTGCTCACTACCGGTCGGAACTCTACGATCGTGGTAGGCACTCACTTGTTGGTGACATTCGTTTCAGAGGCCCATACCGAGTCTCCGCATGGTGGTCTGGACTCATGCACTACATGTTCCTGGACGAGCCACGTACCTGGAACCTTGTTGGTGAGCCAGCGGCTACTAGCAGTACTGTACTGGCGTATGACTTTGCTCACGGTTTCCACGTTGAGAAGCTCATGGACCTGCCACACAAGCGCAGTGCGCTCATGATGGTAAACAGAGAGAAGTTCTTCACATTGAGCCCGTTCATATGGGACGGTGAGAAAAAGGTTCGACCGAGTCTGGATGCTTTGGCTAAGTTGTAAAGTGCATTTTTTTGTCTAAGATTGGACGTTCGTGGCACTTCAGCGTTGAACACATAGCACATCCCTAATTCTACAAGTTCACACCTTCAGACGAGTCAAGTCGCTACAAACGTGTTACCGGAATACACAGCTTTTTCCATGTATTGCAAGATTGAGTGGGTGCAGCAAAAAGATGGGACAATCGTGCGCTAGCAATAGAGAGCACACGTCATAGCCTGTATCGGCGCTGTATTGTTTCAGCCAATGACTGCCTAAGGCGAGCGTGCCTGGGCCGAGCCGGTTGTATGCAGGACGCGGATCAGATAACCTTAAGTGAGCCTGCAGCCGTGACGGCATCTCTTGCAGACATCTTATCAGATCCAAACCTTCCATTCGTGTTCATGACGCCGAGCAAACGTACGAGGCGTTCGTAAGGGACTGGCAGATGTAGGGTCGAGCATGGCTCGCATCTTGGTCTCTGTGGATGCAACACGTCAACGGCCATGCAGCTCGTGTGCAAGCGGCGCCAGAACGAACGTCAACTGGCACAATTCGGTTGAACTCGGTTAGGTTAATTTGGAGAAAAATTATCAGATGCAGCCCACACCGCTATGACCAAGAGCTGATGAGACATCCCCACTGAAAGCTCATCTGATAACTCTGATGCAACGGGTAGTCGCGCCGAGAGAGCACTGGCCAGGCCGCTAATAGCGATGTTTGAATCGTACGTTCAATACGGCTCCCGTGAGTTGAGTACTTCGAAGCTGAGTCAGATAGCATCATCAACCGAGAGCTACGATCAGCTTGAGTAGACGATAATGGCACCGTGGCTATACAGAGCGTGGAGGTTGTGGTGAAGTGTACGCCGCCATTGATGTGGGTGGTTTCGTGGCTCACTTTCTTCATGACTATCCGGTCTCAAGTTCGATCATACCTTTTCGGTCTCAAATACTGCACCAGGGGAAGACTGCGCGCGGCTTCAAACACAAAGAGAGGTGTTGGCGTTATTGAAAAATGCTGACGTAAGTATCGCAGTTTGATAGGGAGCTAACACAGCACGACTCTGTTTCGCTTCACGAACTGCCCCTGTGCGGTGCAACCTGCATCCTTCCCACTCCACCAAGCCACTTCTGCTCTTTCTCCTCCATCTGATAAAAATTTTCGCCGCACCATGCTCCAGCCGACTCCACAGGACAGCTCACCGATGCCGCAAGGGCTCCATAGCTTCTGCCATCTTATCAGATGAGATTGATGTCCGCCCCATGTCTAGTGCAACCGGGGTGAACCCGCGCAATGCGGTCATCGGCCGTCCCCTGTCGCTCACCACTCGACGTGATGATCACTCGTCGGCGAGGAAATTTTTTGGAAGATCACACCTACAAGTCGCTGGTTTACGCTACGGCATCTGATAATCGACGCTGTCACCAAATTAAGTAATGACGAACATGGTGTGCTGAACGGGTCCCAGGATGTTACCTTTCAAGCCGGTGCAAAGGCACGGAAACAACGCGGCCTACGTACCCGCGGGCTGCTATGATGGCACGAAACGCTGCTTTCCTGACGCAGCTATTAGATCCGAGGCATCAGCGAAAAGCTCTTTGCTCCTGTCCCCACTGAACATGGCGAAGATCGGTACTCCAAGCTTCCAGCATCAGCTCTTTGACAGCTTCTGGACTCTACTGTATACTGTTACTTCACTGTCACTCTGCCTGCTTGCTTTCCGCTACCTCAGCGTGCACTTCACACCTATCGTTACAGACACCCCGAAAACTCTCTTGGTATTCCAGCAACCAATTGCTATTGCGAGGCCTTGAGTTAGCGACTTGCATGGTAAATCAGGAACAAAGTAGTAGCAATGGCGCAAGTATACGATCAATCCCGGAACGATGCCCTCCAACGATTAAACCAAACCCTCCTACAAATCGACCCATACATTCTCCCACCATATCCTAATCTCTCGATCGTTTCTGGACCGCTCGATCCTCCCCTCCTGCAGTTGACGCTTTCGCAACTCCTTTCCAAACAGGTCAAACGCTATGAAAATAACGAGGCTGTCGTAATACCATGGACGGGCGCGCGGTGGACATATAAGATGTTATGGGACGAGTCAAGCTTGCTTGCGCGAGCATTGTTAAAATATGGTGTGCGTCCAAGAGATAGGATCGGAATTATGAGCGGGAACTGTGAGAAGTACATCGCAGTTTTCTTTGCATGCGCACGAGTTGGAGCGATATGCGTCACGCTCAACAACACATACACACCAACAGAGATGGAGTATGCACTGAAGCACACAAGTCAGTCAACCCAAGTCAAACAAGTGGAACGAAACAGTGCTGACCCTTTTAGGATGTAGCGTACTCTTTACCACACCAATGATTGCACGCTTCGATAACCGACCGCTTCTCGAACGACTGAAAGACGAAGAACTACACTCAGTACTGCCAGATCTAAAGACTGTGTGCCTCATTCGTGGCGACGACGACAGCTTTATCAAGTATGATGAGCTCCTCCGAGAAGCGGAGAATATACCAGAGCACATCTTGGAGATCTTCGACGGCATCGTTAGTCCTCATGACGTCGCCAACCTCCAGTTCACAAGTGGCAGCACAGGAAACCCCAAAGCTGCCATGTTGACACATTAGTAGGTATCACCTAGCTCGAGTCTTTCATAGTACCTGCTAACTGAAGTAGCAACCTCATCAATAACTCGCGCTTCATTGGTGATCGCATGGACTTCACAGAGAACGACGTCCTCTGCTGTCCACCTCCTCTATTCCACTGCTTTGGCCTAACACTTGGTTTGCTCGCGACTCTGACACACGGTGGTAAGATCGTCTTCCCGGAAGAGTCGTTCGACCCAGTCGCATGCTCGAAGGCCATCTCTGATGAGCGTTGCACTGCGCTCCACGGAGTTCCGGCTATGATGGAGTCCATCATTGATGTCCCGAAGCCTGAAGGCTGGTCCTCAGAACTTCGCACCGGTATTGTTGCAGGAAGTCCCGTGCCTCGCTGGCTCATGGAGCGTATGGTCAACGAACTTGGCATGTCAGACTTCACATCGAGCTATGGCTTGACTGAAGCTTCACCCACCGTGTTCAACGCGCATACGACCGACTCGTTACACGCACGTTTAACCAGTGTCGGCACTGTGCTCCCGCACGCTCGAGTCAAGATCGCAGATCAGCAGGACAGAGTTGTGCCCATTGGTGTTCGCGGTGAGCTTTGCATCTCAGGCTATCAGCTTTGCAAGGGATACTGGGAGAACCCCGAGAAGACAGCCGAGTTGCTCGTCAGGGATGAGCATGGCGAGCTGTGGCTGCACACTGGCGACGAAGCAGTACTGGATGTAGATGGGTATTGTACCATCACAGGCCGATTCAAGGACATTATCATCCGAGGTAGGATCCGATCCCTAATCTGTTGTCACCCTCGACTGACGTGAACTTAGGTGGTGAGAACATCTACCCTCTCGAGATTGAAGAGCGTCTCGTGCAGCATCCATCCATTACCCGTGCCATTGTTGTCGGCGTTTCACACGCACGTTACGTTGAGGTACCTACTGCTTTTCTCCTTCGTGAGGAAGGGACCGAGAAGCCAAGTCTGGATGAAGTTCAGGCTTGGGTAAGACAAGTACTAGGCAGGCACAAAGCACCTGTTCATGTGTTCTGGCTTGGCGAGGACTGCGATGGAGAGGTGCCTTTGACGGGCAGCGGAAAGATCAAGAAGTTCGTCTTGAGAGATGTCGCAGAGGGAATTTTGGCCCATAAATGAGCGTTGTTTGTTTTCGATATCCATTTCCTTAGGTACGTGAACCTTACGAAGCTAGGATTGGTGCTGACAGAAGCAGCATTGGGGGCGTCAAGCAATATATACAAGGCGTTCTACACTAACATCGAAATAACTCCGCGGCTCCAGCTGCACTTACGATCGATCTATCTGGGGTGTGAGATGTCGAATGTTGGCGTTGCTGTTGCACAGACTGCAGGTGCTCTTCTGGCGTGTGCATTTCGCGACTGATCGGCACCGTCAGCCTGAGACCAACATTAGGTTGTGCATTTGAAGTCCCATGGCGAGTATTGTTTCCATGCTCAATTAATGTTTGCATTTCTGTTTGATCTTATTGTCCATGTCCCATGTCTGTTGTTGGTCGTTCTGCGTCCGAGGAGCTTCGCTCTTTCCCTGCTCGCTCTGTCGTCATCGTGAGCGTCGTTTTACACAATATCACAACACCTTCCTCCGCCAACACTCGCGTCGCGTTTGCAGCCAATGAACGATACAACATTACATGAACTCGTCATGATTATTTACCTTTCAGGTAGCAGCTGCTTCAAAAGTCGCGCGTGTCCTTACACGTGCCGTTTTAACAGCTGTTTACAAAGATGTCGCTTTTCGCTCCTCGGCTGCTAAGAACTGTCTCGCTCCGCTTCGCTGCTAGAACTGCCTCAGTCCAAACTTCTCGATACTCAAGTCTTACAGCATCACGCCAGTTTGTGACAAAGCCTCGGTTTCCCATACAGTACCGCACACTAGCCACCATGACCACCGATCCTAAGCATTTCATGCACACCAGCGGCGAGACAGACCCCGTTTGGATTCACCAAGTGCCGTACGAGAGCATTCCCAAATTCTCGAAGCTCGACAGGGACCTTGAGACAGATGTCTGCATTGTTGGATCCGGTATTTCAGGTGTCTCGGTTGCATACGAGCTTGTGACTCGAGGCTTGAACGTCGTCTTGATCGAAGGCCGCGAGATTCTCTCTGGTGAGACTGGCCGTACGAGTGGTCACCTTGCCAACGATCTCGATGATGGTTACACTGAGATTGCTAAGAAGCATGGCGACAAGGGTGCAAAGGCTGCGGCTGAGTCGCATACCTGGGCCCTGAACCGTGTCGGCGAGATCTCGAAGCAGCTCGGCATCGAGTGCGAGTACCGCCATCTTCCTGGTTACGACTTCTCTCAGTACCCGAAGAACGACAAGAACCACTCAGATGACATGAAGTCAGTCATCGAGGACGGCCAGAAGGCGAAGGAGTTAGGCATTGGAACGGAGTACAGGGAGGGCTTCAAGCTCAAGGGCTGGGAGGGAACCCCAGATCAGAGCGATGCAGTCATCTATTCTGGCCAGGCTACATTTCACCCCACAAAGTACGTTGTGGGTGTCCTCAACTTCTTGAAACAGCAACCAAACTTCTCATGCTACACCAACACACGATGCATGGACGTCCAGGAGAAGGGTGTCGAGATCCTGGGTATGGGCCACAAGGAAGTCATTGTCAGCATTCTTGACGGCCACACCATCAAGTGCGCCGATGCGGTCGAGGCCACCTGCGTACCTCTCCAAAAGCTGTCCGTCATCGCTGAAGAGGAGTACTACCGCACATACTGTATCGCGATCCGCGTACCCAAGGGTTCAGTCGAGGACTGCCTCTTCTACGACTCAGCCGAAATCTACAAGTACGTCCGTCTCACAGAGTGCGACGAGAAGGACGACTACATGGTTGTCGGAGGTGGTGACCACAAGGTCGGTCAGGGCGACACAATAGCACCCTTCAAGGAGCTTGAAGACTGGACACGATCGCGCTTCCCCCAGGCCACCACAGTCGACTACAGGTGGAGTGGCCAGGTCTTCGAGCCCGTCGACTTCATGGCATTCATCGGCAAGAATCAGGGCAAGAAGCACACCTATATCATCACCGGCGACAGCGGCAACGGTCTCACACACGGTGTCCTCGCAGGAAGACTCATCGCAGACGAGATCACCGGCGAGAAGAACCCATGGGCTTCCCTCTACAACCCCAGCCGTCTCTCCTCCATCGCCAAGTCCCTCCCTAGCATGATCAGCCATGACCTCCAGATCAACGCACAGTACAAGCGTTTCCTGCAATCCGACATTAAGGACATTGAGGACCTCGCACCTGGCGACGGTGGCGTTCTCAACCCTACCGGCAAGAAGCCATTGGCTGTATACAAGGATGACGGCGGTCAGGTGCACAAATTCAGCGCTTTGTGCCCTCACCTGAAGGGTGTCGTGTGCTGGAACTCAGCCGAGAAGAGCTGGGACTGCCCTGTACACGGTAGTAGATTTAGCAAGGATGGTGTGCAGCTCATCGGACCCGCGAAGGCTGGTCTTGAGCCGGCGGATGCGAGTGGTCAGGCGTTGCAGGATGAGGCTATCAAGGCGTAGATTGCTGTGATGACGAGGAGGGATATGTTCCTGGACCCCGAGAGGCTGTCAAGAGACGCTTAGGGTGCTATGTGTATACTTAATGAAGCGTTTTTACGACTTTGAACGTCTACTGCTGGAATGTGTTGTGTGAAAGAAGAATCGTTCAGCTACCTTGATCTATGGAGGTAGGTATAACATAATATCCAGAACATAGCCCATGTTCACACAGCAGTGCCGCTCACGTTGAATAACTCCACTCGAGCAACGTGGGAACCCTTGAACGCCGTGCTACCAGATATCTCAGTCGCGCCAAGCCCGCTTTTCCATGGCCTCAAACTCTTCGAAATCTTTGAGGCACCAAAACATCTCCACGAGTTTCAGATTGATGGGCCGCGGAGCCTCTCTGCTCTCATCGGTCATCAGTTTTGTCCTCGGTGATCGTTCCTCACTTCTCTCCTCCATCGCCAGCGGAGCCCTCCTAAGCCCCACCATCAGCAACCGCCTTCAACAAACCCCCCATATAATTCTTCAGCGTAAGATTATGACTCGCGACAAACGCCAACTGCTCTCTCACCGGGGCGAACACGCGCGGCACCCAGCCCACATTCTTCGCCTCCTGCTCCTCTCTCTCGCCATCTTCGCGCGCCTGCTGGCGCGCTGCATCACTGAGACGCGGTTTCTTCGCCCCTGTCGTACGGTGCGCACTCGGGCTCCCTGGCTCCGTGGCGCTGAACGTGCGTTTGTGGGTCGGCGAGTCTGGGATCTCGAGGATCTGCGGCGGCGGCGGGATCTTGTTCAGCTGCCGCGCGAGGTTGCGTAGAACGAGGACGGAGGACAGGGGCAGGCCGGCGGCGTCGTTGGCTTCGTCGGTGGCGGTGTTGAAGTATCTGAAATTGGGGGCGAGGGAGGCAGAAGTGGTGGTGGGTGTGTGGCGGATGACGCTGCCGAGGGTGCTGTTATAGCCGGCACTGGAGGGCTGGGCGGAGGAGGTCGAGGGGCGTGAGTCTTCGGCAGCGCGGTTGTGGCGGGCGTGGATGGCTTGTTTGATTGAGGTGTCGGGGAGGTGGGTTTTGACGTGCTGACCGGCGAGGAAGGCGGAGTCTGTGTCGGTGGAGAAGTGGGTGCAGTTCGCCCAGTGGCAGTTGTAGGTTTGTGGTTCCGAGGCGGCGATTGCGTCGCCGTTCTCCATGTGCATGTCTGGTTTGGGCTCCAGTAACCATTGGCCTGTTTCTTGGTCGCGAGGGACCTTGAGATGGGCGCCGACAATGTGTTCCCACATTGCTCGTGCACCTGAAGCGAACTCACCACACTCACCATTGGTATGCTGTGTCAGACCTTGTTGACCGTTGATGGTGTTTGGTGCTCTCCAGCAGCAGCGCATGTATTGCTTCTTTGTGCTGGGGTCAACTGGCACAGATCGTGGTCTTATCCCTCTGATCGTGTACTTCGGTTGGCCGCCAACTGTCAACACTTGCGCAGATGCGCCGCCAAAGGTTGTAGATACATTCGTGATGAAGTCTTTGGCTGGCATGAGTGCTTTGAAAGCAGACGGATTGACAGCCATGGCCTCCTGGAACGCCGCGTTGTATGCCGACCAGAGCTGGATTTGGGTTACCTCGCCTGCTGGGTCTTCCTCGAAACATGTCTTGAGCCATTGAGAGCTTCGCTCTGGCTCCTCGAGTGTCACAAGGTGATCGATGATCGCAGAGGAGAGTTTGGGCGCTGCGTCGTTGGGCGTGGAGGACTTGGTCGATTTCGGTGTGCTGCGCCTCTCTTCATAAGCAATGGCGCCGAATTGCAATAACCGTACAAGTTGACCCACGACGCCTTCGATATTCACTTCGTGCGCAAGGAGCTCGACGTTATCTGGGAAACCTGTGAAGAGGTAGAGGAAGTCCAAGCACGCTATCCTAAGATCTTCGTCCTCGACAAGTAGCCAGTCGCATATCGATTGTAGTGTCTTTACAGGTACATCTGAAAGCTTGTTTGTGGCTTCCAGATTCATCGATATCCGGCCGAGAGCCCTCAGCGAGGTGATGATCCTGCCGCGGTCGTCGGTGTCGATTTGAGTTAGTAAAGACCTGTAGACGGGGTCTTGTGAGTCCAAGATCCAGTACTTAGTCAGTTGCTCAGCTATTTCGAGGGCGTAGTGCTGCAATTCGACCACGGTGGGATGTTTTGGGAGGTTGAGTACAATGACGATTAAGTCTCGAATGGCCGGAATCATGGAAGCAAACAGAGCGTTCTCTTTGAGCATTACCATATTGCGAATGATCAGTGCCGCTTCATTGATCATGTTCAGGGCTTTCGCGTTCTCTTCTGGCAGTAGGTCGTCGTCGATGTCTAACGTTTGAAGTGCGCGAATTTTCTTCAGCAAGTCATCAGTGCCCGTCAAACCGTTTAGCACATCCGTCTGATCAAACTCTTCTTCGACATAGGAAATGTCCCATCTGACATCAAAGAACAATGACCCAACATCAATGACTTTCGCAATGAGTGCCTCAGCAAGCCCAGGGAACTGATCAAAACGGTATTTGTCGCCTCGTTCGTGGGAGATCTTCACAAGGTGATGAAGCGCGTATGCTTCCTCCTCTGGTTCCTTCGATCGTAGTGCGTGCAGTGCGCGGATGTAGATGTTTGGTCCTGGGAAGCCAGTGCCAGGCAACATCATACCCTTCAGGGGTACTGGCCTGTTCTTCCTGTTTACGATGTACTTCTTGCGCGAGGCAACGTATGCGTCCAAGTTGTTCGACGGTGTTATGACTTGCTTCAGTGCCAAAGGAATGTTCGTTCGTGGCTCGTAGTTCGCGATGGCCACAGCCGCCGCACTCGTACCGTATCCATTAAGCTGTGGGGAGTTCAGATGGCCGGTGGACTGGCGTGTTTGCCTGGTCGAGCTCTCTGGCTGGAAGAGAACACGCTGTGGCGGCGCATGGCGCAATGATCTCGTTGCCCGCCCTGTGCTCTCTGGTTCGTCTACGTCCATCTTGTCTGCGTTTGGTGTTTTCTTGACGTCGCCCTCTGCGTCTGAATCGTCTGAATCTCCGTTTCTCAGTCTCTCGGCCTCACGACTGCCTCGGTAGAAGTTCTCAACAGTTCGGTTCAGCAGATCCCCTCCCTTGGCTGTGATGTCCTCAAGGATCTCTTTTGGCGGCGGTTCGCGCTTGTGTATAGTCGATATCTCGTAGGCTCTGAGACACATATCAGCACTCTGCGCGCATGGTTGCAATGGAATGCGCACGCTAGATTCTTATAGTATGCTGTCTTGATCAGGAATGCCTGTGTGGTAAGCTGGCTGGCAGAGCTGTCCTGCAGGAAGTCTGCTGCTAATCTCCTCCACGCAAGCTTGTTGTTCTTCGTATCTGAGACCTTGTCGTATCCGCCTTCCTCATTTACGCGCTTGTACAAGCGCAATAAGTCGACGTGCTGATTGGCAACCTTGGGCTCACGGTCGAGATATGTCCTGCGTGTGACATCAGCATGCGCGCAATGCAATGACGCAGATCCAAAACACCAACCCTCTCTTGTCGTGATAAGCTTGCAGCTCCTCAATAAACTTGTCGTATTCCTCAGTGCGCTCAATGGAAGGTTCTCGTGGTTTGCTGGGCGCCATGATTCAGTGTGCGCATAAACTCCGGTACTCGACGGTGTCGGTTGCGGTGCATCCACGGGTTGAGCAGTGTGCCTGACACAAGCGCGGTCGTGAAGGTGAATGTCGCGGCGCGTTCGGTCGCGATGTTGGATGAACACCAGAACGCCAGAGCTCCAGTTCCACTCTCGCGCCGACCCATGACGCTAGTGCGGTCACGTGAGTGTACCCATAGCTCCTTCCTTTCGTCTCAACTCAGCCCTCACTTCAACAACACACCTCTTGAAGTCGGTACTTAGGCTGAAACAAGCGTACCAGTCTTACTGTTCTGAACGCAGCAGTTGATATTCGACTGACACTGCAAACGGTTCACTGACCACAATGATCTCGCTTTCTCTGGCGAAACTGTCGACCGCACAAGATGCTTACCCTGACGAGCAGAACTTCCAATGGAAGCACGAGAGTAACAACCTTACCTGTGTTATTGACTCATATCAGGCTGGCGGCTCGGCACTTCAGCTACTGAAGGTGATACAGGGCACACAGGTTCGAGTAAGAGCTGCAACTAGCCCTCACTCCAACACCTCGAAACCTGGTTGACCGACAGGATTATACTGATACTGACGCAGCTTATGTAGGAACAAATCGACCTCGAGCGCCTGATCAACGAAGCACAGGATCTCGTGAGAAGCATGCAACAACGCGGCATTGAAATGAAGGGCGAGCAACTGCCCATCTCCGCCATCGTCCGTTGCCCATTGCTCGCCATCCGGTGGCAGCTGTCAAATCAGAAGGTGAAGAAACATCATGTTTCTGGTACGTCAAGCTCACGGTCTTTGCAGGTTCGTCGTCTGCAGATCCGCTTCCGGTCGAATGAAGACTTTGACCATGTCTACAATCATCTTCATCACCTTGGCCTACGCATGAGCCCTCCGCAAAACCAGTCAAAGGATAGAGGTTCAACTGCAAGCTCAGAGCAATCAAAAGCCAGCCCAAGACCACCGATTTCACCTAAACGAACAGCTGCTCAGCCTACAGGTCCCTCATGCCCTCCATCAAAACTCTCAGAAATCTCAAGCCGGCCTTACACTGCAGGTTCTGCACCTACCGCTCTGGAGTTACAAATACAGGAGGCTGCCCACGCACGACCAAGCTCTGCCTTTCCAAGCTCTGGCTTCGCATCCTCGAACCCCCTCACACCCCCGATGTACTTTCTCAGGCCAGACTCTGCCTCTGTCGTTCCACCAGATTATTCTCCCAGTTTTCCACCTCGGGATCAACAAGTTGCAAGCGTCGAGCAGCACGAGGCATCTATCTCACGCCCGGAGACCGCTCTGCTCTACGATCGGCCTGACACAGCAGAGCTTCCCCCTCGGCGAGAGCTTCCATTTAGGCGTGATTCCCTGCCCACGTCTTCTGGCAGCGACAACAATCGGCCTCGAAGCCGTCCATCGACTGGTATAATGGGACCACCACCATTACCATCACGCGTCAGTGACCTGCGACCTGGCTCTGCTCGCACCATTAGCTTGGACAGCGAACTGCCTCCGCTGCGTCAGCCGACAATCGTTGCTGACACCACAAAGACGACGCCTGCCCAACAACGACCCCACACTCCTCTGTCGCCTTCAAGGGGTCGATCGAAGTCAACACAACCTACAACCATCTATGAAAACCAACAAACTTTCTCACCGACATCATCGTCACCTCAAGCATATCCGACGCCTGCGTCCACGAGTCCCTCTGCAACACGGCCGCTAAGCGCTGTCAGCAGTGGCGCCCAGAACCGACGCCAATCCGCATCGCCAGGCGTATTTGCAAGCCCCTCTGCTTCCGGAGGCAAGGATCCAACTGACCTCACCCTCGAGTCAGCTTTTGCCGGTGACACCGTGAACGACTTGAAGGCTTATGCGATGCAGAGCGATGACGGGCGCAGGGTTGCTCTGAACAACTTCATCTTCAAGAGCCTCGACAGCAATGACTTCCTGACGCTGGTCGAAGACATGGAGACTAACTGGGCTCGACTTGGTCTTGGGACGTGGTGATTACAGCAGCATGATGCCTCCTGAGAGCAAGCAGATAGGAAAGGTAATGACAGATCTTGGAACATGTGGTGGAACAAAAGCTCTGTCTGAATTACAGTATCATTAGCCCTCGAGGAATATCTTTACGATCTGCGGGTTTGGCGCATGCGAGCATATCTATCATTACAGACCTATCACAAACCATCTTAGAATGTATTGTAGAAAACATATCGCATACAATCAAAGACATATTTGGAGCGACCACTTCGCATTCCTGATATATTGGATACGTCCACCGTAACCACTCACAAGGCAGCGCACATATTCCGCTACCACGAACGGGTTGATCATTTGATCAATGCTCAGCCCATTATTCCCCTAGCCGCCCCTTCAAACACATCGAAAAGCTTAACAAAGCTTATTCGCTGTCAAACAAAGCTTGTTCCGTTGATCTGGTGAAAGCGATCGACAGGGTCCGCAGAACACCACCATGCAAGCTTCAGATCGCTGTGTCAAATCATAATCTGAACCAAGGATCACGAGGAAACTAGGAACTGAGAGTTCGGCTATACGGTAACACGGCATCCGTGATACACCGGCGTCGTGTATGGTAGCAGGTTTGCCGTTTGTTCCGAGGCTGACGTGTGGCTGACAGTTTACAGGCGTTCATGCGCAGACTTGTGGCCAGTGTATTGAAGCATCGAACTACTGGAAGGTGAGACGCATGGTGATTGTTGGGATGTATTCAGTGTCTAGCGACGCGTATGCAACTTATCGACTGCCTCGAGGATCAAACAAGGGTATAAGCTCTCAGGAACAGGGGAAACGCACAGTCGCCTCGTACGCCTTCGAGAATAGAACAGAACAAACAGACAAGACATTTTCCTAGCCCAGCTCAGACCTAGGACCTGGCGAATGGCCCCTTCCCATTCGACAATGCGGCCTGGTATACTGCACGGGTGATGGCATGGACATCGATATCTGCGGATGCCGCGAAGGCTTCCATGTCAATACCCGTGCCCACAACCTGTCAGAACCATGAAACACAGAGGCGTACAAAGAAGTGCAGACGTGGATCACGACAGTGATGCCATAAAGTCATCTTGCTTCAACGCACTGGAGTCAAAGTTATTCCCGTTCTTAGCGTCTGGCGATGACGCAGTGAGTTGTTGCTGTGCAGCAGCAGCGGTCGCTTGAGCCATCGCAGCATCATTTGCTGCCGCCATCGCAGCTGAGAGATCGTGTTCAGTGGTGGCCAGTGACGACTCGTGGTTGCCGTTGCCTCCGCTGCTGACTGGGCGGGGTTCGGTGCCTTCACGCTCGCCAACGGCGGCTGCAGCGAGATGCTGAAGGCCGGCCATGTTGGGTTCTGACGCCGATGTTGTTTGTTCAGGGAGTGTATTTGTTGGGGGTGTAGGAGCTTGTTTTTGATGCAAGATTTCCCTTATGGCTGCATCCCAGCCAACATGGTCCATGCTGTGGTGGAGGATCTGTCCGTTGTTGAGAGCATCACTCATTTCCTTTATGGCAGCGTGTGCTTCGACTTGAGTCTCGACTCTATCGGAGAGCTCAGCCAGAGAGGTTGCGACGAGGCTAGCGCATACGTGGTGTAAAGGTGTGATCGCTCCACTTGTCAAGTTACTGAGAAGTTCCTTCGTCAAGCCAAGAAGCTCGGTCGAGGGCACGTGTTGTGAGGATAGACGTCCGACAAAGACGCGCAGATACTGATAAGCGAGATGAGGTGGTGAGTTATTCGTCAGGTCTGTAATGTCGATCGATTCTCGATAGCCTGTCAGCTGGCCGTTAAGGTAGATGGATTCAGGCGATGTAGCGGCCAGAGGAAGGGAAGCGAACGGCGATGAAGGCTCTATGCTAAGTACACTGCCTGCGCGATTCACAGCAGCTACCTGACCTACGATCTTGGCACCGCCTGTTTAATGTTAGTGAAGAGCCAGAGCTGAAGGCAGGATTAATACTTACGAGCAAGGTGGTAGCCAAGGTCACCAAGTGCTGAGTAGTCGTCGCGAGTAAGGGAGCCCGAGTGCAACGGCAGCATTATGTCTTTTGACCGGCTCGAAGCATGGAATCGATCTAAGATGAGCGCTGTCCAAAACAAACGACGTGAGCCTTGGAAGGCATCTTGATCTTGGTCCTTCAGCGAATTCAACACCCTGACGTCGTTAAAACCAGCTTCACTAATGCACCCTGCGATCTGACCGAGAAGCTGGGAGATACTACCAACTACTCCTGATCCGGGTTTGTCTGATGCTAGTGCGAGCAGTATCAAAGATTGACAGTAGACCAGATTGTTATAGAGCTGGCGTGACGGATCTGAGTCGTTGAGTGTAAGCTTTGCACCATCAACTGAAGCAAAGGTCTGGTGCAAAAGCTGAGTCAAGCTTGCGTCAATCGGTGGTAACGCCCGGGGTGCAAACGATCGGACACAGGCATCGAGTGAGAGGAAGAAGGCTTCTCGTAATTTTGGCGGGCAATTCGTGAGACGGTTCAAGGACGTAGAATCGTGCGGTAGGATTGGCAGTGTGGGATGGATCAGATTGTAGTACCTGATAGCGTATTAGCTGGGGGTTAAGTGGCGTGAACTCGTTCGACTTACGCCTTCAGTGTCCCTTCATTGGCGCCTGTAATTAGATTACCAGCCAATGTCATGTCACCGAATGAGGTACGACGATCACCATTCAGCGGTATTTCTTGACTTGTCAGCAGAGAGAGCATGGTTTGCTCGAGCGGGTGGTTATTACCGCGGTCCTGACCGGACCAGCTGGACCGGCCAAAAGCATCCTGAAACCCCTCTGACATGCTATGTGTACGTTTTCGATGGAACTGAGGTGGACTTTGAATCTCTGCGAAGTTCTGCTCCGCTAGGTTCTGAAGGTCGAATTGGTGGGCTTGAGGTTGCTGAATCTGGCTCTCAAGAGAGTTCAGACGATCCGCCAGTTCTTTGATGTAACTTGTTTACTGTCAGTATGGTACGCCACAGGCTCCAAACAAAAAAGAACTACACACCCTTTGCTGGGGCCACGCTTCATTGGCTGTCTACTAAACTGACATCTCGCGCCGGTCCTCTTACAGCTCGAGCAAGCTTCTGGTCCATTCTCGCTGGTCGCATCGCATCGAATCTATGTTCATAAGCAGACTGTAAGCCGCAATGTCTACTACCCGTTGCGTACCTTCTTCCGCCGGCACTCGTCGCAAGCTCGCGATACCTTCGATCGCTTTCGGTTTGGGTCGTTGGGATCGAATTGTTCGTGGTGTTCGCCTAAGCTCATTGCGACATGTGCCATTTGCTGCGGCGAATGTGTCGGTCGTTGCTGCGCTTGAAAGTGAGGATGCGCACCCTGCAAGGGAGCCATCTGAGCTGGCTGCTGGTATTGAGGTTGCTGGGGGCCGCCTGACTGCATTACTTGGTTGCTGAACTGCTGAAGCTTCTCCTGCAGCTGAAGATCGGGGTCGGTTAAGTCCTGGTGCTGCTGCTGCGCGGGTGGTGTGCCATTGTGATTTCCATACGGGCCAGGTCCTCCACCCATCTGCGTATCTGGGTCGCCGTAGTTCGAAGTCATCGTTCAGCGTGCTGCAATTGCAGCTCTGTATGCTGTTGCTGCGCGCGATAACCAGGTGATCGATGAAATCGAAAGAATTATGCGACGCGTTCGCGTGTTGTCTGATTCGCTGTCATCAAGTTGACGCTGCGTGAGGTTGAGTGAAGGCCGAGGGTTTTGCGCGCTGCTTGACGAATTGGCGCTAGCGCCTTTCGCACAGCACGAAAGGGACGACCCTCGCAGCTCACCATCGTGATGTAAAGTGAAGCCATGGTGGTTTTGGTCAATGTTATTCACCACTTTGTAGTGGTTTGTAGTGGTGCTCCGGCGTCTAACAGCTACCGGTGACGTTGTCGTCGCATCGGAAGAACCTTTCGGAGGACGCTGCACCCTCATCAAGATTGAATTGCAAGTACGTTGAGCATATTGCATCTTCTAGATTGACGAGAACCATCAGCTTATAAATGCTCTGTAGTGAACTGAGGAGTGCTGTCAGTTCGCCAATGCTTCCAGACTGTGCGCATGGTGCATCCTCTTGGGATCAAGCTGTAGCGGACAGAACCCTGAATAGACGTCTTTCCATGTTTAGCGAGAGTCGCCTTCAAAGCCTTTGACTACAGATTTCGCAGATTGCTCTATCCTGTTGGGTGTTCTGTGGCTGTCTCTCGTGCTGCAGCAAGAAGCGGGATGCCAGTCCTGGCCAACATCACATCGACCGGAGGTCTTCAGCGAATCTTGAGCAGCTGCCTTTTTGTCTACTTGTAGGCTTGTGACGTTTTAGCAGGTCTTGCTGGTTAGCTCTAGCACGCTCGAGGGTTGTGCATTGTATCTGATCTTTTGTGCAGACATGAGAGGCTGTCAGTTGCAGCAGACTTGCACCGACACTAATTCGAGGTTACCACCTAACTACCAAACTACCTGGACAACACCATTCTATTCAAAACGGACAGCTGACCTGCAACATCTCTGAAGCTAGATCACTGAAGCTGTGTTCAACGTCTGGAGGTATGCAGACAGCTCATACCTGAGGCAGAACAAGATATACAAGTCTGCAACACTCGAACTCTAGCTGTTGTTGACAAGCAGGTTCCCCACCCACTCATCTCTGAACAGTACATTATGTGAATGCCTTCAGGGTGGCACTTACAGCTGCCAAACACATGCTTACATCTGCCAAACACCGTACCTGTTGAACTTGCAACTGAACCAGTATCATGTACAACTGTGCATCCCAACGCTGCGGCACAGCCAATGAACTAGCAACGGACACCTGCAGCATCGAACGAAAGCAGGGTCTGTGATCAGCATACCTGAGGCTCCCTAAAACATACGATCTGTATCAAGATGAGCATCAAGCACACAACCCCATGGAGAAGCGGATGGGGCGTTTCGAAGCATGAGCGAGCGCCAACAGTTTGCCCAGCGTTCCAGAGGAGAAGGCTCCCCACCTTGACGCTACTGCAGCATCCACTCCACGATGTTTGCCGTGGTGTAAACGATCACTTTCGCTAGCGTTCTTGTACGCTGCGCCCAGACGAGAAATGGAAGGGTAGAAACTATTGTACCTGAGAGCACTGGCTGACGATTCGACAAGCCTTCGATAGACTCAATGCTATTGCTGCACAAAAGACTGATCTTCACTTGGCAACAGGCGTTGTGCTCTTTGCGCCACGACGGTCGTAACAGAAGGCGACTACAATAATCGACAAAGCAAATCTCTGAAGGTCATAAAACACGCCGTGGACTGCTTCCTGTAGTGCAAGAGTGCAACCGTTGCGGTGGGAGTGTGGGCTCTTCGCTGGCTAGCTGGCGCAGATGGCGCAAGACGGAGGCCTTCCGCAGGCTGATGCTCGAGGGCTCAAGGGCAGGCGCAGTGTGGCTCGCTAGGAAAGCAACTGCAAGACGTCGAATTTCGGCAGCGAGTAGCCAGCCAGCAGCGGGCGAGAGGACCGCTCAACGACTAACAGCGGCATGCGGTGAGCCCGCGCATGCGTCGTGTGGGATTTGCTGCACAGGGTTCACTGCTCGCGCCGTCGCTGGCTGATCGAGGGTGCATTTCAGCACGGACCAGCCACTTCTTGCCGATGCAGCTAAACAGGCACCCCACAGGCCAATTACAGGTGGCCTGGCTGAATGCGCCTGCCCTCTTCTTGAGAGGCTGCCCCGTCGCTCTTTCCCTCTCTCACTACTCCAACACAGCAACTCCACAGACTGGTGATTTGGCGGTCTCCTCAGGAACCACGCTCCACGCTTTCGGCCAGCGCCTCTTGCGCTCGGTTCCCCCTTGAACATCATCTACTCTCCTCTCTACTCCACTCTCCTCTCTGTCGTCCTCGGTCCTCTTCCGGCGTTCACGGTCCTCGTCAACTCAGCCCAGCCCGGCGTGTTTCTCTCCATTGATCACGATACCCCACTGCTATTGATTTGACTGTTTTCGATACTCTTCTTCTCCACTGTATCTTTATCCACGACCAGCAGTGTCTCCTGCGACGCCGTTGGTCTTTACTTTGTTTCCATTGGTGCTCGTAGCCCTTGGACCCTCACCGCGCAGCTGCTCCTAGCCAGCATCCACGACCGCATCCGGCCGTCAATCACCCCGGAATGCCTGTCATCGATGGCGAAAAATGGGCCTGCTCGTCCTGCATCAAAGGTCACCGAGTGAGCGGCTGCACCCACAATGGTATACTACTCCTCGGCACCATGCAGCTTTGAATATTGCTTTAAGAAACATGGGCTAAAACTATGTTTCACAGATCGAGAACTACACCACATCAACCCTAAGGGTCGCCCAGTCAAGCAATGCGAGCACTGTCGCGGCGCACGCAAGTCCAAGTCTCATCACGCCAAATGCGACTGTGGCGATAAGAAAGACAAGGACAAGCACAAAGACAAGGGCGACGCGAAGGGTGAGATTACATCTGGCGCAATCAGCCGTGTCAACTCTAACGATGCTTTAGCTCATGCCAGTGGCTGCCAGTGCCACTCTGGCGGCAAGTGCATCTGCGGCACTATCAAGGAGGAACCTCTTGACTTGAAGATCGACACTGGTCGCCAGAAGCTTCACGAAGCCCGCGCAAAGCCAAAGCTCACCACAGCGCAGTCCGAGAGTCACTTGACCGTCTTCGCGAATGGCCACCACAAACCATGCCACCGCAGCAACAACACCGCTCACGTGTCCGGCATGCCTTATAAGATCCCACGGCCGCACACGCTGCACGGTCACTCTTCGTTTGCCGCCTTGGCCAGAACCGATAATAGCTACAATGTCAAGCCAGAGGCGCCGGCTCCTGCTTCGCGGTCAATGGACACGTTGTCACTCTCGAATCCCGATTTCTACGCTTTCCTTGGAAACGGGCAACGTTCGAACGGTCTGCCTATGACGACCATGGGAGGCAGTCTTGATACTCTCAATTATCAGGACTCCTTCTTCAACAACCAGAACGGTGCATTCGGTGCTCAGGACAGCAACTCTCCTGAGAGCAACGCCAGTGACAGCTTCTCGACCCAACAATGGCCATGGACAACGACCACTGGCACACCTGTCAACTACAACTTCGACTTCGGCAGCCTCTCGACCTCTCCTTCGCAAGAGTGCTTGCCTAACCTTGACAGCCAATGGTCTATTCCTTCTGCTGGCTTCGATCCAATCTGGTCTGCTGGGGATCTTCCCCTAGATCCCAATAAACTCAACGACAGCTTGACCCAGCCAATTTCGCACAGCGGTGAATCGAAGCAGAGTGGTCCTGGCCTGACCGTTGCCTCCTCTGTTCACTCGGAGATTGGAGAGCCGAACCCGTTCGCAGATCTGGACTTCAACAAGGCTCCCCAATCAGCTGCTAGCGAATCGCTGTTCTGGGAAGATCAACCTGTCTACCGCTTCAGTACTGCGATGCCAACTGAGAGCCTCGTCGCCCCGATGCCCGTTCCTGTCACGACTATGTCAACTAGCCAGACTTTTGAGTCTGACTTCTCCAAGAGCCAGAGCATCGCGCCAACAACCATGCCAATAACAAGCGCGAGCGACTTCGCAGATGCTGCTGCGATTGCTATTCCTGGCAACTTCGATGACGTCGTTCCTAACGACCCATGGCCGATGGAGCAAAACCTTATGGCTTTTGACAGCATGAATGCCTTTGATTCCACCTACACACAGACTTGGCTGTAGTAGGTCCAGGCCTAGTCTTAGACGCCTGCGAGGGTACTGGAGCTTGTCATAGCTTCAGTCCCTTTGATGACGCCATGATTGATGACGGTACTGGTGCGTAGTGATACCTCTCGAGCCGATCTTGATTTTTACTTTCTTCTCAGCCTCTCAGGCTTTTTTCCAGATCCCCGGTCGCCTGTGTATATTCTATAGATCTGGCCCGAACCTTCTTCTCCATACTTGACATGCTCACGTATGTTTCCATTTACGTCGCTCGTATTTTGGATCAAGCATTACCCGTATATACATGAGAGATCTGGGTGGTGTTTGCAAGAGTTGTTGCATTGGTTGCGCAAAAACTATAGACTATGGTTCGGCGTTGTAGCGCATGCTGAGGCTACATCAGACTACAGAAATGATAAACATTACACAAACTTCATCAATATCGTGCCTCGCTCGACATTTCGCACTTGGTGATCCTCACCCATCTCTGCCTGTCAGCGCGGCTAGCGTCGCAAATCCGCGAACCCTGCCATACACGCTAGATGACGTCTTCTGCCGCAGGGTAGCCCGTCCTCCACTAATATAAACGCAGTCCACTCCCTGCCCTGCTGCATGAAAGAGATTTCGCTGGCGTTGATTCGCTGACTCGTATCCCATCAGCAGAACTTGACAAGCACGATCCTGGGTTGTAGAAGGTGGACCCGTAACGAAGGGTAACATCTCCCCACGCTTTCATTTGTGTGCAACCATGCTGCGATGCTTGTGTGCTTTTTGTGGCAGATGTGAGGGCTGGAGGCCGGGTGACCAGCCACATCGTGCGCAACCACCGGGACAGCAGTGCGCAATTCTGACGACTTGGATTCGTGGACGCGCTAAGCAGCGCTCGCCGCGGTTGTCGCCGTCGATCATCGATAGTGACAGTTTTTTGTTCCTGATGACCGCCGGCAGCCAGCTCGAAGAGAACAGCGACTCCGCGATGTCTGTTACGGCGGCAGCAGGTTCAATGCAGCGCTTCTTCGCTCACGGCGGCCAATCGAAGGACAAAGCAAGGTGAGAATGCAGTGTGAGCATCCCGCGTCCAGAGCACAGTCTCTTCCGCCTTGGCTCTCAGCAACGTTGAACTCGCGGCAGACTGTGAGATGCAACCAACCTCAACTGGAAGCCCGTTGCGCTGGTCAATAGCGAGCAAGACCGCTGCTTTTCCTCAACCTTCACAAAGACATCAAAATGCCTCACGCTTTGCTCGACGCGATATAACGCTGCAAAATCTCCACTTCACAGCCTCCCTCGTCCCCATGAGCAGGCAAGTTTTTATGACTTTTGACAACCTCGAAATGGTATCGTTGTAGATACCGCTCAGCAGGATCCAATGGCGAAAACACCTCATGCAACGGGATGTATACGTCCAGAGCCTAGCGACTTCCTGTCTTGGATGCCAGAGGTACCGAGGGAAGAACGTCTTGAACTTGGTCAGAATGTTCGTCCTTCAGGGCGCCTGAGGGCATGCGACTTTGCGGCGGTGTCAAGAGCAGCATGTCCAGACGACGACTGCAACCTGTACCAGGTTCTTCACCCTACATCGTGGCACGCTCGCGGTCGCCTGCATGGTGGCTAGCAATACCTTCTATGTTCACTCTCGTCTCTCTGCGTTACGGACTGATCTAGGCTTGGCTGTGGACTGCAGCACAACCGATGGAGCACTGCGTGTTGCATCAGAACCATGGCCTATGCCTGCGCAAGAGGCACCTAGGTAGTCGGACGTCGATCGGCTTTCACCTGGTCCACACCACGCGTGTGCGATTCATGCTGAGATAGTCGGAGAATTACAATGCCTGTCCACAGTGATTGATCAACAAGCGAGCCCGTGATGGCTGTCGGGGATCATGAAGCATCTCGACAGAAGTAGATAGATCCTGACTTTGCGTCTAGAAAGGCTATACTCGGTTTCAAGATGGTGGTTGCTCTCAAATCTTCATCCGTGCACCGCGAACATTCACGATTCCGCACCTGGCAACAATATCTACGCCAGCTCGTTGCCCTCCCGAATCTCAAACACTGCGTCACGCCTTAGAAGCATGTCTTGACTGCGTCCCGACAGTACAGTGCATACGTATTGTGGGTCAAGCAAAGGCAACCGGCAGTTGTAAGATGAAAGGAAGTGCGTAACTTGATTGGTAGAACCTCTCACGTAACCTTTTTCCTATCATGGATGCAGCAACATAACATTTCTCGGCGTGCTTGTCACTCCTTTGAACATGTCAGCAGCAATGGTAGGACTCACACAAGCAGATCACTTGCTGAAAATCTACGGCATTTTGTGAAGCATTACCACCTGATTCCAATACTCGGCGTAACAGCAGTGCGTTACCGGTTAATGGCCCACCTCAACACTTGCCAACATGCCACACCACAACTCATTGCCCTCTCCATCACGTCTAAAGTACCAGGTATCACAAACGCACTTCAGGATCTGAGAACTTGGAGTAAGTTCCATGCTTCCGGAAATAATGTCTATTACCGTAGCGGCTAAAGCCTTACCCCTGCCGCATACCGTACTTCGGCAAACGTCCGCGTCGCGGCGTCTGAACCTTCAAAAGCACGCAACGCCCCCATGGGGTAAGCTGGGCTAGGGCAGACCTTGACTCATATCTGTCCGTGAGGTCTCTTTTCAAGATGGACGACGGGTTCAAACGGCCAGACGACATTGTCGCAAAAGAGAAGGAAGCCGAGGATGTGGAGAAGGTTGCAGGTGCACAGGCTGGGAAGGATGGGATCAATGAGGTGACGAGAGTGGAGACGAGTGCTTCAGAGCCTGGGCTGCCGTTTTCGAAGGCAGGGACTGTGGCGCTGGTGGCTACTGTTGCTGCCGCGCCGTTCTTGAGTGTGAGTAATCAATGAGGCCCGAGGAGGAGTAAAAACAAAACTGACAATGGATGTTAAGACCATGGCCGTCCAAGCATCCGTCATCATCCTACCTACCATCGGTGAAGCTCTCGACATACCGACTAGCAGACAGCAATGGGTCGTCTCAGCATACAATCTTACGTTCGGTTGCTTCTTGGTATGCACAACATGTCACTTCAATCAAGAACAGCCTTCTAATGTTGCATGTAGTTGCTATGGGGCAGGCTGGCAGATGTATACGGACGGCGGCTCATCTTCATCTGGGGTTCAGTCTTCTTTACAATTACCTCAATCATACCTCCCTTCATCACGAATGAGATTGGCTTCGACATTATGCGAGGCCTCCAAGGTCTGGCCGCCGCTGCCATGGCGCCCACCGCCTTGGGCATCCTAGGTGTCACGTTTCCGCCGGGTCGTATGAAGGATATTGCCTTTGGATGCTTTGGAGCTGGTGCTCCGCTAGGTGGTATCTTCGGCAACATCTTTGTACGATCAAATCCTTGCTAGTCTTTTGCAACCGTGCTGATAATCTCCAGGGAGGTGTCGTTGCCGAGTACCTGAATTGGAAATGGGTATTCTGGATCTTTGGCATGGTATCCGCCATCTCCACCATCGCTAGCTTCTTCGTCATCCCTCTCCCTCCTCTCCAGCCCGAGCCAGTGATGCGCAACACCGTCGACTGGATCGGCGGCACCCTCATCACAGTCGGGCTCATCATCCTCCTCTTCGCGCTCTCCGAAGGCAACGTCGTAGGCTGGAGCACACCCTGGGTGCCTACCCTCATCGTAGTTTCCCTCCTCATTGTCGTCGCCTTCGGCTTCTGGCAACACTACCTGGAAACCAAGACCCAAAAACGACCACTTATGAAGATGTCGATCTTCAAGAACCGCAAGTTTACATGGGCAAACGTGCTGATGGGCCTATTCTTCTCGAGCTTCAACAACTACCTCATCTTCGCGACATACTGGTTCCAAGATTTCCAGGGCCTATCAGTCATTCAGACTACGCTGCGCTTCATCCCCAACGGCGTAACTGGCATTATGGTTGCTACAGTAACAGGCTTCATCCTGTCCCATGTCCGTGGCGATTACATACTCATGTTCAGCACCTTCGCGGTCAGCATGTCGTCGCTTCTCTTCGCCATTCCCATCCCGGAGCATACAACATATTGGGCGTACGGGTTTCCGGCGATGGTGTTCTGCGTGTGCGGTGCGGATACGATTTTCCCTGTTCTCACACTTTTCGTTGCGAAGACACTGCCGCCCGAGGATGCGAGTCTGGGCGGCGCGTTGATCACAGCTGTCGGTCAGATCGGGCGTGCTATCGGTCTTGCGCTTGCTACTGCAGTTCAGACTGCGATCATTGCGAAAGAAATGGGTGTCAGTGTCGACAAAGTGGGTGAGGAGGGTCATGGGTTGAACCCTTGGGATCCTGCGCTCAAGATCGGAATCAGAGGAACAGCATGGTTCAACTTTGGGATAAGCATCATCTCGCTTGTGATTGTGCTCGTTTTTATAAGAGGCATTGGTATAGTCGGTGGGAAGAAGTAGAAAAGATGCTGATACAAAGAAAGAGCGATACAAGAGATATAGACACTGAGGCATTACGCAAAAGTCTCTCTGATATGAACAAACGGCATCGTTACTGATCTTGGGAATGTATCCCCATAATATTGGTAATCTGGCTGTGTCCAGCTTGGCCTTTTGAGCCGCAGTTCGCGCTGAGACAATAAAGTTAGGATGATGTGAAATATATCTTCCCTCCTCCCTGTATGGACATCCTTACAATAGTCGGCGTTGACGCCCTTATTGTGCTAGCAATGTGTACGGGGGAGTTCTAAGCTTCTGGCACTGCTGAAGTATCCCCAATATGCCCATCAAACAGCTAGCAAAGTAAGAGCAACCAGGAAAGGGCGACAGGGGAACAGAAAAAACTGGACATTCTGTGAATCAACACAGGTCTCTTGCGCGAGGTAATGGATCAAGGGGTCGACTCGACGGCACCGCCAGGGGTTTCGAACAACAGTCTCCATCTCTTTATATACCATTCCCGCTACATATCGCGAACGTCTTGCCACTGGACCAAGTATCCGCTGGTGTCAGATGAGAATCTAAAGACTATATGGCTACAAAAATGGATGACTATTTACCTCGCCCAATCGACCTCAGAGGACACCTTCTATGATCTGATAAGTTCTTGTACAGATTTCCAAACTGCTCCTTTCTGGAAGACAACAGCCTCCGCCAGCCGCACTCGCCCAAACCTCATCGCCTCACAGCTTCCCCTTTTCCTTCTTCGGCAACACCCTCATAATACTCTGCTGGCTCATACTCGCCACCGCCCTTCCCTCCTCATCCCAAATCCAGCACTCACTAAATGTCCTCCCCTCACTCCCCGCATTCGTACTAATCTCCCTCAATTGCCACTGATTCACATCGACCTCCCTGAAGAACCTCAATGCGAAGTCTAGACTTGAACATGCGGCGCTGTCGTCGAGATACAAGTGGCTGAAACTCAGCGGGCAGAAGCTGAGTGCGCCGTCGCTGTAGAATGTGAGGGCTGCGAGGTGGTCGATTGGGTTGGAGAGTGCGGTGGAGCAGCGGAACCAGTCTGCGGTTGTGCGCGAGGTCAAAGGGAGGTGGTCTTGTTTGTGGGGAAGCGTTTTTGCGATGCCGGAGAGGTTTTGGGCGAATATGCCTTCCGGGCAGGGGTGCACATCGAAGAGCGAGGCCGAAACGGAGAAGGCTTTGACGAAAGCGTCATGGGTGCCTTTATCGATCTTCCCATTAGCGAAGAGGTCGGACGCGACTTCGAGAGTGGAAGGTACGCTCATATGGTTGCTGTACGTCTTGCTCGGTGGGCGGGAGTATTCGAACATGCTGCCCTTCTCCCTGACTTGGAAGTCTGCAGACGCGAACAAACACATTCTTAACTTCCCGTCATCCTGCTTTTGACTGACTTCTACTTGCCGTGTTGCGAAAGTGCGCGTTTGTCGGATTGTTTTCGTAGTTGCGCGGAGTGGGCGGTCGGTGATGGCTGGTCCAAGATAGTTGCCCATAAACGAGTAAACGTGATACCCTTCTGGGACAGAAAGGCAAGCAGCTTTACATGCCACGGCGAGTGCATAGCCACCATATGCAATCGGTAGTGCATTGCCCATACGTTGGGGTGGGTGTAGTGTAGTCCATGTGTTCTCTCCTAGCTGTTTGAAGGCAAGTTGTTCTATGAATGACTTTGGAGGAGTGTCTGCCATCACGATGAACTAGAACAAACTTGTACAAAGATCTGTACAGAATGGGAGTTGCGAGCGTAAGATGATTTGGTGTTCGGGATAGTGAAGTCGGGCTTACCTTGTCGATAACTGATCCGGATGGCGCTAGCGCTTTACCTCGGCTGTGAAAGTAAACAGGAATGCTACACTCCTTCCTTCACACTCTTTCTCAACATCGTTCTTACACATGTGAAAGTTGGTTCAAGCATGCTGTTTGGAGGCTTACATTTTCAAGGAGGACATACGCATTGAGGGCTACTTACGTTCAGAGACCGTCGCAATCACGAACCGGATTCAAAGTATGCAACACTTTGGTCCATACAGTTTGACCTTCAACTTCGGCCTTGAGCCTATCCTTTTACCACGCTTGGGTTCTGTCTCGATCTTTGCTTCAGCGGCAGCTTTAGTCTTGGCGTCTGAAAGCACGATGTAGCCATCAGCCGCCCACGAAGCCTCAGCCTCCTTCATCTCCAGCTGTTGTTCTCTCAAGAAGCGGTACGCGGTCAAGGTTCTGTTCAATCGCGATTCATTTGTCTCGACACTTGCGGCGTCGACGATATTGGAGTCTGTCGATGTGCCGAAACGGTACATGCGAGCTTCACAATTATACCAACCAGTGCCTTTCGGTATCAGTATTGATTATTAGGAAAGTGAATAGACACGTACCGATGCCAGTTGTGGCACCGTATCAGTCGTCAGTCAAGTAGTGCAGCACAGCGCCATGAGCCACTACAGCGACGTATTTGGCTTGCAGACTAGCTAGAAAGTGCCGGGCTTTGCGGCACCTCGCAGCAATTCAGTCGCTCTGAGGTGTGAATATACCAGTGACCTTGCCTGTCCAATCGAGCGGCACGGGTGAGAGATCTATAGGCATGCCATCGAACTCTCTCTCCAGCTCGATACCCGGCGATCCAATATCACAAGGTAAATCTGAAGTTTCCTGCAATTTGGGTAAGCGATGATGCGCAGATCAGGTTTAAACTGAAGCAGCTCCTCAAAGAAGAGGAGTGCCGTGTGCAATGTTCGACGGAGTGGTGAAGCGACTATGCAATCGATGGATTACATGTCCCCAAGCTTTCAGGCAAGGTCTCTGCATTGCTGCTGTCCTTCAAGGGTCAGCCTGGGGTCGTGGAATTGGTGGACTTTGATGTTGAGGTTGTGGAAGCCTTGGGCGTGGCGGACGAGGGTGAGCTGCTGTGGAGGCATCTTGCGTGCTGTCTCGAAGTGCGGTAATGAGCATCGAAGTCTATAGTAGTGAACCGCGTTTTGTTTAACGCCGCATTGAAGGCTACTGATACCTAGAAGTCAATTGACCCGCTCTACGGTCTGCATATTGAAGCATGTGCTCTGTCCGTGAAGACTGCTTGTTCATCGTTCATCCTGCCTTCTAAGGTTTACCTACCTGAAAAGGATTGCTAAACCATGTGTACCAGGCAAGAGCTGCGAAGCTGATGTGTCATTGTTCGCCTGCCATAGAAGCAATGAATGCTTGCTGAGGATCATCAGACGTACGCATGAATTGCCATTGTTGTGGCGAGAAAACTACAAGAGGAGCGCACAAGATAGGTGCTCGACGACGAGGTAATGTACAAGTGGTGTTTGTTCGTTTTCTGGTTTGAGATGCAGCTGTCTCGTGGCTGCAATTCCTTGGTTCGATTTGGACGTCACTTCCTGATGCTCGGGAACGGAACCTGCGGTCACCCGCCCGCGGGCGGCCCACAGTCAATAAACTTCACATGCATCCTACGGACTCACTCGGCAGATCGTCAACGCGTATCGATCTTGGAGTAACGAAGTATACTTGTGCAAATGCGTCTTGGCCATGGCGAAGGGCATGCAGCCTGGAGGGAAATCCCGCCCTGGCGGAGCACTGTCGTCGGGCTGCGGCACTCCAAAGGGATGCTATCGTATTGTCCTCGTATACTCGTTTAGCACGCTGACTGTGTCAAGCACTCTTCGTCCGCGAACGAAGCTAATCACAGCTCTTCACACTCGTCTTCCATAGTCTCAGACTCAGATAGGACGTTGACCCAATCAATCAATCAATAGCTCTTCACAACACAGCTGCCACCTGTAGCGCCAAACTTTTTTGCAACGCCGCAAAATCCAACGTCCCCATAACAGCGTCATAGCCTGTGTTTCGGAACCGCCGGTATTCGACACTTTTGTACGGTAACGAACAACGCCGTCATAGCTGCTTCGGCAGTAGTTGCTCTCGTGCGTTATCAGCCTCAGCACCGTGTCGGTGTGTGAGCGTTGTTGGTGAACGTCTGATCAGTCGTCAAATTTACAACTCCGAAATGGAAGTCTGTGCAATGTCCACTCCTATGGGTGCAATTTACCGGAGCATGTCCTTCACGGGTCAGAGCGCGAAGTCCGAGTGGTTCAGCTCCACGAACTGCAGTTTTCGTATTCTCTTGCGGTGTCACAGCCACAGGGTAAGCGCCCCAGTACGCCCAGCTGAAGTAAGCTCAGCGCGTTCCTTGCGCTACGATTACCGGTTGCCGAACGTTTCGCAATGCAATGCAATTTGCTCCTTGCATTCGAAACGAGACGCCGCAACTGTGCCTGGCTCTCACCGTAGGGCAGCACGCGACCATTGCCAGAGTTAGCAACTGGCTCAGTATCAGCGACAGCAAGGCTCATGAGGCGAGTAAGGGTGGGAGTAATGTGCCGCGGCACACGACTAGGATGAGAAAGCAGCCCAAAAATAAGTGGAAGGGATGACGATCAGGAACCCCAGCCACGCCAGGTTCGTCTTCCTAGTCTCGATGAGGTCAGATCTCTCCTAGCTCATCCGGTGTTGGCAATGAAACACTGCCGCATTAATCATTCCGCCGCTCTCTTCCACTGTCGTTCATAGGTATTTCTTGGAGGGTTCCCTTCTTCTGCATATTTCCTTTCTCAAGTAATACCATTTGTCTCTACTCTAGCCTGAGATGAAGTACACCTCCTTTCTTACGGCTTCGGCCTTGACAACATTAGCTAGCTGTACGTTGTTTGCCGTTACATATGCGCAATCCTTGCTAACCCTGGTCACAGCTTCTGCTATCGAGGCTCGTCACGCTATTGAAGCTCGAAGAGTTGCACCTGTCGACTATGCCTTGGATTCTGTGAAGCGTGCGACGCCACAGGCGCCTAAGGGCTATGCGCCTGCCATAGTCGACTGCCCGTCTACACGACCTAGCATTCGATCTGCAGACAAGCTTTCCGACTCGGAAACATCGTGGTTGCAGAAGAGGAGGCCGAACACAGTGGACCCAATGAAGGATTTCTTGTCGCGTGCCAACATTCCTAACTTCGACGCCAGCGCATACATCGAGAACCACCGTGCCAACACGACTGCATTACCGAACATTGCTATCTCCTTCTCTGGTGGAGGCTACCGTGCGCTGTTGAACGGTGCGGGTGCCTTGTCTGCGTTCGATAACCGCACAAGAAATGCAACGAGCAGTGGGCACCTTGGAGGATTGCTTCAGTCCGCCACATACGTTTCAGCCCTGTCTGGTGGAGGTTGGATGATTGGCAGTATTTATGCGAACAATTTCACAAGTGTGCAGAGCATTCAAGACAAGGGCGAAGGAACCGAGATCTGGCAGTTCCAGAACTCCCTCTTCAAGGGTCCTCCAACGGGTGGCGTCCAGCTGCTCTCCACAGCTGACTACTTCCACAACTTGGTTAGCACAGTTAGTGACAAGGTCGACTCATCAGCAGGAGATTTCAACTCTTCCATCACCGATTACTACGGCCGCGGACTTTCCTTCCAGCTCATCAACGCTAGCGATGGTGCTCCAGCGTATACGTTCTCTTCCATCCAGGATGACCAGGCATTCTCCAATGGCGAGGCTCCCATGCCCATTCTGGTTGCCGATGAGCGTTCTCCTGGCGATATTGTCGTTTCTTTGAATGCCACCGTTTTTGAGTTCAACCCGTTCGAGATGGGTTCGTTCGACCCCACCACCTATGGTTTTGCGCCTTTGAAGTACATTGGATCCAACTTTTCCAACGGAGCGCTTCCTCAGAACGACGGCTGTGTCGCCGGTTTTGATAACCTAGGCTTCATCATGGGCACTAGCTCGTCGTTGTTCAACCAGATCTTCCTCAGCCTGGGTAGCTTTGATCTCCCTGACTTCCTGACAAGCGTTATCACAAGTGTCCTGACACACATTGGAGAGGACCACGACGACATTGCCGACTACACACCCAACCCGTTCTACGGCTTCCACAACGATACCAACCCTAGCTTCGACCATGAGCGCCTTACGCTGGTCGACGGCGGTGAGGATCTTCAAAACATCCCCCTGAACCCTGTCATTCAGCCTATGCGCAACGTCGATGTCATCTTCGCCGTCGATTCGTCTGCAGACACGATCGAGCCTTCCGCACCGAACTACCCCAACGGTACCGCGCTTATCGCGACCTTCGAGCGTGCTGAGACAGCCATCATGAACAGGACCTCGTTCCCTTACATCCCTGGTCACGATACCTTTGTTGCTCTCGGCCTCAACAACAGGCCCACCTTCTTTGGATGCAACAGCAGCAACGTTACTTCGGGTGACAACATCCCTCCTCTCATCGTCTACCTCCCCAACTCTCCTTACAGCTTCGAATCCAACACGTCGACTTTCGGCAAGCTTGACTACACACTGGACGAGCGCAACTCTATGATCCAGAACGGCTACGATGTCGTTACTCAGGCCAACTCGACTCGCGAGGGCGCGTCGACCTGGCCGACGTGCGTTGCCTGTGCCATCCTCTCTAGGAGTTTGGAGCGTAACGGCGAGACTGTTCCTGATGCGTGTCAGCAGTGCTTCACCGACTACTGCTGGAACGGCACGCTGGCCACTACCTCTGAGCCCTACTTCCCGCAGTTGCGCAACTCTCAGGCGTCCACCAAGGACAGCGGCGTTGGCAAGTTTTCACCCAGCACTGTCGGCTTCGCTCTGGTAGCGGCCGTTTCTGGATACCTCATGATCTAAACCGTCTCTCAAGGCTGACACGGCCTGTTGCATCTTCTTCGATCTAGAGTTTTGCATACCCTGCGTTTCGACAGTGTGATACCATCTATCCATCTTCTCCATGTATACCCTGCTATATAATCTAAAGTTCAAAAACAACCATCGAATCCACTGCCCAATCACATGAGATGTTACTGCTGAGTCGTGATCCCTGCATGCGGCTCTTCGGTGGTTGCGTGTTGGTCAGCCGAGTGCGAGCCCCGCCCAAAAAGTTTCCCAGGCGTGACCCCGCCAGGCTTCGAGTTGCGGCATTCACGCCCCCCCCCTCCCCCCCCCTCCCCCCCTAACACCCACCATGCCAGACGAGCCGCCCGTGCTCACAGCCGTCTCCAGCTCCGCCCGCCAGCTGTTCACACTGCTGCGCTGCATCGCGTTTGCCCCCCTCCCAAACAAACATTGCCGCCAAGATGGCAGTGCCAGCTCTGGCAGGCGCGCCTGTCCTCTCGACGCCTGACACACACATCTTCGAAGAGCCGACGCCTGCCGTCGACAGCCCGGGCGTGCCGCGACTGCCCGACGAACAGATTGCGATCACGTACGAGATTGAGCGCACAGTGAAGGAGATACGAGATGGAAGGTGGAACAGGATCGCGCTGCAGTTTCCGGATCACATGCTCGCGGATGCGCCAAGGGTATTCGAGCAGCTGAGTCGCGGACTGGCGAAGGCGAAGAAGGCGCAAACTGGAGGTGCAGGTGCGATTGAGGGCCAGCAGAATGGGACGGCGGCTGTTGGTGCGCTGCGCGAGAAGCTGGAGACGAACGCGGGCTTGGAGGAGAACAAAGAGGAGGAAGCGAGGCTCTTCATTCTTGGCGACACGTCCTACGGCGCATGCTGTGTCGATGAGGTGGCAGCTGAGCACGTCGATGCAGACTGCGTGGTGCACTATGGACGGTCATGTCTCTCGCCAGCTTCAAGACTGCCCGTCGTATACGTCTTCACCGAACGACCGCTCGACCTCGAACAGACCATGACGACGTTTCAATCCACGTATCCCGACAAGTCGCACAAAGTCATCCTGATGGCCGACATACCGTACTCGCACCACATCCCAGCCCTGCACAAGCGCCTCGAGGAAGCAGGCTACACCTCTCTCTTCCCCACATCCGTCGTCCACAACCCCTCCTCGCCCCTCCCAAACCGCACAACCCCACCGGACACATCCAATGACAAGAGCGCCCTGCTCGACTGGGCCCTCTTCCACATCTCCGCGCCCCCGACCTCCCTCCTCCTCACCCTCTCCTCCCGCGTAGCTTCAACGCACATATATCCTACTACACCGAGTGCAGCGGCAACAGCACCAACCGCCGAAGCCGCAAATACGCGCATGACCCTGCGTCGGCGGTACGCGCTGTGCACCTCGCTCTCCACAACCCCCGTCTTCGGGATCCTGATCAACACGCTGAGTGTGAAGAACTACATGAGCATCCTGTCGCACGTGCAGAAGACGATTGCCGCCGCGGGGAAGAAATCCTACACGTTTGTCGTGGGGAAGGTGAACGCAGCGAAAGTCGCGAATTTCAGCGAGGTCGGGGGGTGGGTGGTTATTGGGTGTTGGGAGTCGTCTCTTATCGAGTCGAAAGATTTCTGGCGACCGCTGATCACGCCGTTTGAGTTGGAGATTGCGTTGCAAGACGATACCAACAGAGTCTGGACGGGCGAGTGGAGCGGTGACTTCACTGCGATTCTGGACGATGCGAAGGCGAGAGAACAGAAGGCCGAGGAGAAGGCGAGAGAACAGAGGGCCGAGGAGAAGACGACGGCGACGACGACGACGAACGGCACAAACAGGACCAATGAGCAGGAAGCCACCGAAGACCTGAACCGCGACGGCGACTACGACTCCGAAGAAGAATCCGCGCCCCCGGAATTCGACCTTAGAACCGGCCGCTACGTTTCGCACAGCAGACCCATGCAACAGCCCACCTCCACCCGGAGATCCGTCCAGCCATCTTCTTCCGACGATGCGACGGGGTCTGCACCAGCATCGAACGCGCTGACGAAACGTGCAAACGGTGCACTGGCGTCTGTGAACGGCGTAGTGTCGCCCGGTGCAGAGTTTTTGAGGAGTAAGAGGACGTGGGTCGGTCTGGGGAGCGACTACAACAACCCTGAGAGCGAGGAGAGTGGTAGTGGTAGTGGTAGCGGTAGCGGGAGTGCACATGCGGCGAAGATGGAGGAGGGGAGGAGTGGGATAGCGCGAGGGTATCGTGTGGGCGACGACGCGCAGAAGCATTAGCATCAGCGAGCGTACTTTGCAGCGAATGTGATACCAGTTAACAGTTTCTCATGCGTGACATCTACGTTGGAGTCGCTGGCTTTTTTAAAAAAAAATCAGCTCTGAATTTTGTATTCGCGAGTGGGTGCGTATGCTATCTACCAAATCCTCTTAGCAACCATAGCATACCTCGACACATGTCCAAAACTCGTCCCCCTCTCCCTCTCCACCTCCTCCTTCTTCTTGCCTTTCTCATCTCTCTCCCTCAAACTCCTCAACCCCTCGGGATCATCGTGGTGTATATACCTCCTCTTCTCCTCATCCACATCCACAACGCCCCACCCGCCGATCCTCTTCCCGCCCGTCTCAACGTTGAGCATCTCTCGCTCTTTCATCCCGTGACACCGCTTCCGCGCGACGGTGAGCAGAAACATGCCGAGCAGCAGTTTGAACGCGAGGAAGATCAGGTAGACGATGAGGAAGACGATGAGCATGGTGCTGCCGGCGATCAGATCGTCGAGCGTCCAGGACGGGAGGGAGAGCCAGGAGGATTTCGTGACGCCGGCGCCGAACGACGAGCGGCCCAGCGCGCGGCGGAAGACATGGTCGATGTGTGCAAGCGCCGCAGTCGTGGTGGGGCTCGATGTCGATTCTGACGTCAGGCTGGTCGAGAACGAGGGCATGGGCGGCGGCATGTACGTCGCGATGAACATATGGTACGTCTGTATCGCCGCCCGGATGAAGAGGCAACTCAACGGTATAACCGGCAGCCCAAGACGGCGCGTCAAGTTCGGGTCGCTGAAAGCATTGGAGTAATAGTCCTTCGCAAGAACATCAAAAAACTTGCCGTAGACCTGGGGTTTCGTCTGGTTGAACTTGGTGATGTATGCGTGCTTGAGCCAGTCTACGGCCATTTCGCTGCCGAGGACGAGCAGAAAGGGGTTGAGGACCTGCGCAATGTATTTTGGGAAGATGGTGAAACTCATGGGGATGATGCTTGAGGCAGCGAAGGAGGCGGTGGAGGTGGTGGAGGTGGTGTTGCTGCTGCCGGTGAACATGGCGGTCCAGGAGGTGGCGCTGCTTTGGATGCTTAGGCCGCCTACTTCGACCATGTTGCGCATGGCGATGATCAAAAGCATGAGCCAGAGTTGAAAGCGCTCCACAACGTCGGCGCAGGTGATCTGAAATAGCGACTCTTTCTCGAACTTCTTGAATACGGTACCCTTGATCTCGACGAACTGGTTCGACATGAGTAGAGTCAGAAGCGCATTCGAGTAGGAGTTGACGGCAACATTCAGGGTAATGACTTGGTAGAAGAGCGCTGTAGCATGTACCACGGTGTACACAAGCGCGAGCAAGAACATCCAGAACGGACGGATGACCTTGCTGCGACCATCAGGGTTTCGATCGAGTGTCTCGCGGGAGAAGAGGCACTCGAGGATGTCTTGCCCGAGGGCCGACAGCAGACGGTCGCAAACCTCAAGAAGGTTGTAGATGACGTAGAGCTTGATCGCAGACTGACCGCGAATACCATGGTACATGCGACTTGCATCGAAGCGCATCAGGACAAAGCAGCTGGAGACTACCAGCAAGCCTTTGAGAATATCTGCCTTGTGGTTTGGAAGAAGCAGAGACGGAGTGGACTTGGTCCGCCGATGGCGAAAGCGCGAGTTGCGGCTACGCTTGGGCTTGGGTTCCTTCAGGTCCGGAAATTTGAAGGTAGTCACCATCTCGCCATTCTGCCTGGCCGCTGCTGAATTGACCGACTGGGATACGTTGCCAGACGGCCTACGAGACAGTGAGGGTGGGTACTCGTCTGCTGGAGTTGCGGCGGGTGTTGGAGTGTCAGTGTTCCTTCGTCTTTGCCATACCCTCGGCAAACCACTGTAGATAAAGGCAGAGAGATCGCGAAACTCCCTGACGATGACCGAGCCCCACCACTTGGTCAGCACGCCCACAGCGAGCAGAAAACGTAGTGGAAGGATGGTCATGACATGCATCCAGGCGTCGAGACATGCGAGAGCGCCGAAAGCTAGCACGCCTTCGACCTGGTAGGGAATTTGCAGGAAGTTGAGCAAGCGCTCGTACTTGATAGCGGAGGACTCGTATGGAAAGTCACCGTTCGACGGTCGATATATGTACAGCGGAGATGGGCGACCAGCTGATAGCTCCAGTGACAAAAAAGTCGGCATAGACATGGGAGGCAAGGGCAGTGCTGGCGCAGGTTCCAAGAGCGGCGAAGGAGCAAGCCTCTCCTGCCTCCGGTCGTCTCTCCACTCCTCCCTTCCGTCCCTCTCATGGGTTTGTGTCGCCTGCGCGCGCGATCGCGTGCTCGAGTTCGTCCTGCGAATGACGGGCGTTGTGACTGATCTCGAGTTCATGCCTGGCCGCCCATGCCTCAGCTCTGCGGCAGGCGTCTTCAGCACGACTATCTCCGTCTCCTTCTCCGGCCGCCCCTGAGGGCTACGGGAGCTCCTCTGCTGCTTTTCGCCGCTCGTTGATCGCATGTGCGTCAGCTGTGTAGGCCTCTCCAGGACCACACCCAGCACACGATGCCCCTCGCTCGATTCGTCCTCTCCAGGTGTCTCGCTCTCGAGAGCGTCTTCGGGGATTGGTGTTGCAGTACGAATAGGAATGCTCGCCGGCGTGCTTGTGAGCTCCTGGATCTGACGGGGGCTGAGCTTGAGGACCTTGTCGTGCTCAGACACGCTGCTCTTCCTGCGGCCGTCGCCAGGGCGCTTGATGGGTCGTGTCTTCTCGCTCGTGTCGGACAGCACAGCCTCCTCGTGCATGCTTGTCCTCCTGCTGGTAGAGGCGCCACTTAAGGCGGGACTACGCAGGTTCGACACATCTTGCAGATATGCATCGTCTTTTACGACCATGTTGCGCTGGCCGTCCAGCAATGCCAGATCGTCAGGCTCAGGCGTCGATGACGGTGTAAGAAGCTGCTCCACCGTGCGCAGTTCACCGTGCGTCCGTGGTTTCACCCCATTCATCGCGGACAGTGCTCAGACAGTCGACTGAGTGCATGTTGTGAGTTGCATGTCGAGGGCTTGAAGTGGTTGCGGCTATGGAAGCGAAGCTTGGGCCGTCCGCTGCGGGTCGATAACAAATCTCCCGAACCATGGTTCACGACTCCTTCACTCCGCACTCCACAGTTGGCGCTAGACTGAACCTTTTAGGATATGCACCTGTCTCGAGAGTCTGAGGCCAGGCTGCGGTGGAAATGTGCACTGCGATGCATCCTACCAGCGCCTGTCGGATCGTGCGGCAATTGCCCGGCGACAGAACGATGACCAAGGTACAAATCACAACTCCTGGTAGAGTTCCAGGAACGATTGGACATGATCAACAGAGTGTTGCTTGTGTTGCGTGCGCTCATAGGGCTGTTGCAAGGCACCCTGCATCTATCGCTGGATCGGCGCGCCATGCAAGGCAGCAACCATCAGCTCACATCCTCAATTTGACTCAATCACCCGCCTATGACTGACCTACAGACTCGAATGTGCATGTACGTAACGTAGCTTGCATCGCATTGAACAAGCTGTGGACGCGCGCTTCAGCAAGTGTGGGCAGATCTCGGCTATTGACTCGATGTATGCTGCTGAAGCCTTGAGTGGAGAGCATTCATTTAGGTGTCAGATGTTCAGTGTTACCTCTACTTTGTCAGAAGGCCAGATTGGAGGATACCACCCTACGCGTCACGGGCCTACAGCCAATTGTCTCTGTTCCGCTCGTGGTAAATGCGAGCATCAGCTTAGTTCCATGCGCTGCTCGCTTGCAGTGATGGTTGCCCGGTGCCAGCGAGTGGTGCTTTTCGTTGATTAGTTGGCTTTGTATGAGACTGTTTTGATCGCATTTGAAATGTCATCCGAATATGCAAGAGCCGCCTTACCTTGATGGTGTCCTGGGGGACTCTATCTTGAAGAAAGTCAGTGCAGCGTACTTGCGTACTGGGGTCTAGTTGACCATGTAGTGGTTGTGTCCGCCGCGGTGGAATAAATAGCTGATAGTGAGGCAAAGCAGGAGGTTGGCGAAGGGCTCCAATCATCAACCTCCCCAATACTTTCGTTTCAACAACTCTTGATAAATCTCGACTTGCCAGACCTCGGCGATTCATACTTTTCGACCAGAGCATTGAACGTCTTAGGAAGGTGCTACGGCAATCCAGTGCACAGCAGCTCTGCACACAAAAATCCTTCTCGCCCAAGGCATCGGGTGTAGAGCCGCATATTGCGCACATGCTCCTTTCTGCAGCGCTACGTGGTGCAAACAACACCGGCCATCGGCATGCCGCCCACGTTTTCGTGCACCGGACGTGGTCGGCGAGCTGATGACGGCGTACGGGTATTAACACACCATACGTAGCGGCGACAGACTGCATCGCGAGAAGGCGTTGTGCTGCCTGGGTGGGCAACCGATACGAGGACGTGGCGGTGCAGCATCGAACCCTTGCACTCCTTGTAGAGGCTGGAACTGTGAGGGCCAGGCTTTGAGGTTGCTCGATGCAGGGCGTGGTGGAGTAACATTTGCTCTTCTAGGCTTTGAGACGCGTGCGCTGTAGTTCTTCGATGCAGTTTCGAAGGACTATTGAGTTAGACGATATGGTCTTGCAGTCGAACTGTTCGTGCTTATGCTGGCTTAATCTTACAAACAACGCCAATCCACGCTCTGCGACGCCTCGGCGAGAACAACTGCGTGGGTGTATACTCGCCTGAAACGATATCGAGTGCATGTCCATGGCGCCGGGTGTCGTGTAGCAGGATGGGTACACAGCAGGTCGCTACCGGAACTGCCAACTTCGTAGTGTAGAGATCAACGTGCGACCTTCCCGCAGAGGCAAGGCGCAGGATCATGCTTCTCGAACACATCCTCGTGGGTTCCGGGGTTCGCACATCTGACGTGCATTGGCGCTTGATGTGCCTCTAAGCGACGTTGACATTTGTAAGGTTGTAGACGTTGTGCAAGGCTGGGCAGAAAGTCTATTGTTCTGACCGAGGTCGACGTTCCACAAATAGCAACGACAACACTCGTGGAAGAAGCTACGATGGTTGCAAATTCTCCCTCGCATCGATCGGAAAGCCATTGGCGTTTGTTGAGTTCCGTTGCATCCGCCTCGCATGTGTTTGAGTGAGCGCCATGTTCGATGGGGTTCACGATGCAGTGTTCGAAGGATGTATTGTACCTAACCTTGGTAAATCATGATTGGGAGATGCAGGATGGGCACCGGAAAGTTTCGAGTTTCGCGACGGTGCATACGCCTTCTGCATTCTCCATCTCGGGCTGACATGGAACCAAGCAGGACTTGAGACAAGAGCAATGCTAGACACCGATGCAAGGCCTGTAGGCAGAATCGACTTACTGCACGGCAGAAAGTCTCGAACTCGGAGTGATGACAGTGATCGGTCAAGAGTGATGGTGTTCCAATACGACGCGCACGCCGTAGCAACAGCAGAGCACAGATTGTGTGTGGGTGCACGTCCTCGCCATGTAATGCTCCAGTGTGAGACGTTGAATCCAGACGACTGGACAATAGACGGTCACAGCTGCAACGTTGCATGCTTGGGAGAGGCACAGTACTACTTTCCGCAGCTAGGAGCCCGGCAGCAAGGGCTCGGGTCAATGGAACGGTGCTTCAACTTTTCGTGAAGTGTCGTTCGCGGTGAATGCGTGCCGTAACCAATGGTGTGGTTAAGCGAGTCCTTTCAGTAAGGGCACACTCAATTGAATCTCCATCAATGCCTTAATTCGAGGAGTCTTGATGGTTCCCGTGTTCGAATGTCCGTACGATTTTACGATGCTCGATCGTCCTGACGTGACGTGAGGGTGCAGTGTAGCTCGACGCAAGGAGGTGACGATGACTGATGGAAGCAGACAACTGCTCTGATGCTCCGTGCAACACTTCCCGAGATGCAGTAGCTTCGCGTGAGCGTACTGTCATACATGTTTGTGGCATCTGGAAGTCCTCTAGAACATGTCTTTAACCTACTTGAGCGGTATCCGAAGATACCCCTCCCATCTCGACCCGGCGAAAAGTGTCTACGAAATCGATTCGACTTTCACCTCTCGCGCTTTCTCCACTATAGAAAGTTTCGGAGGCCGCCTTGACTTACTCTGTGATATTCCGTGTAACCGCTTTGTGTGATGAAGACCCTGCGAACGTAGCACTATAACGAACTGGGATCGTACCGCCGAGTAGAGATCTGTGTGCCTGAGCTCCACTCGCAGCAATAGATTTCGTAGCACACAACGGCATGCGATGCACTACGGGAGACAATGCTCCGACGTAGAAAAACTGAATCGCGAGGTTCTTGGAGGAATTTGTGTTGTAAGAATGGCAGAAGATGTGAGATCGAACAACATCAAACGTAGCGCCAACTACGACAATGCAATGTCACCGGCACTTACCCCTGAGTAGCTTTGTAGATGTGAGTGTCCAGCGATCCGTTGGTCTGGCGTCCGGGGGAAGCAAACAGCCTGAACAGCTGTGGCTGATCCGTTTCATGTCACGCGGTGTTGACGAAATTGTGCATGTGTCACGTTCAGTGGTACGCCATGTGAAAACTGACGTCGTGTGTGGAAAAAGGTCTAGAAGGTGTCACTGCTGAGCTCGCCCGGTTAGCCTGCACTTTTTCCATCTCTTAACTTTCGATGAACAGTGCAATCACCAAGCCTGAGGCAGGACTTGGTCTTGGTGCTTGCCCTTCTGTGGTACAGAAAGCATTTGTAGCTTCTCGGGAACAGCAAAGCCGCAAGCCTTCCACATCTTCGCGTGCTTCTACCGTTTCTGATCGGGCCGAAGATGCAGAGAAGAGAGTGGGTCGAAACGCAAGAGAAAAGAAGATCGAATCTGCGCCAGCGGAGAGGCTTGCGGGTAAGTGACATTCTGCACCGGCCCACATGCAGGCGTTCGCGTAGTTTGAGAGAAACAGAAACAGAGGCTGATGGAGAGGAACTGAGCGAGATGAATCAGCACAGCAGACGTCCGGTTGTGCGAGGTGGAGGAGATTGTAACCCGGCCCGTCAAAGAGAGCCATGTTTGCACGGTGGTCCCTCTTCATTGTTGTGTTTTAAAAGTGGCAGGCCTGGCGCAGATCAGACGGGAGCAAGACGACGTCTGATCAGTGGGATTTCGCCGATGTCTCGTGACAGCTGGGGTGTGAATGGCGCTGGAGCAACTCGACGTGTTGCAGCAGAGGACCTCTGTTGGTGTGTGGCGCCGACGCTGACTGTGCTTGTTCTCGGTGTGTGAGATGCAGCCATGGAAGCTTCCTTCCAGAACGAGTCGCTCCTGTCGTGCACGTCAGCCCTGGGTCCTCCGTCTGCGTGGAGATGATCCGTGTGGTTCCCACACTGCGTCTAGCAAACGTGCACTTTAATGAGGTGTCTGAGGGCCCTGAGATAACGTTGCACCATGTCGTCGCCCTGATGATCTCCAGGCAGAACACGTATAGCCCATCTTAAGATACGACTGTCGGTACTTGCAATGCTCCCCCAGCGGTCACTGGATATGTGACTGCCGCGCTTGCCAGCTACACGGGGCAACACAGATCAGCATGCGCTTCGATCCATTCGCCTGAGATATCGCAGAAACACAGGCGACAGGGTTGCTGACTCCTGACGGGCCCTAGCGCCGTTTGCCATTCATTCTTCACGGCGGAGGCAGCGCAAAACGTGGCCGGCCTTCCCTACGGCGCGCCACCTGCACTAAGGGTGTGGAACTGCATTGAAGTGCTGGCGTACTGGCCAAAGAACCAAAAGCACGCCCGCCGAAGCTAGCTGCCCTGGGCCACGCCGACGAGACGTGCTGCTTCAAAACTGCGTGCCTCCTTTCGAGGCTCTCCGTGCAACTTCTGCCCGCTGCCTCAGCCCTACACGCTGTATCGTGCATACACAGTCCGCGTTCTGTGGTGTTGAGAAACATAAAGAGCCCTGTGTTCGCGCGGAACCCTGCCTTGGCTGCCGCTCGCTCGACCTGCCCACCACGCCGACGGCGAAGACGACCTTTGTCCCCGCGCCCGCAACATCCTCGCCCTCCCACGCCTGTCTGAATGCATAATTAAGGACGCCCACACCCATTCCAATTGTAGCCCTCCATGGGTCAGAGTAACGGCAAGCCCGTGGTGTTCACCGACCAAGGTGCGTAATTCTGTGCTGTTCTGAGGTGCTGCAGGCCCTGCATTTGATCTGCACCTGCCATGAGGTGAAGCACGAGCGAACGAGCCTGACCACAACAATACAGTGAACCTCAACCACTTCCGGCTGCTGCGAGTCGTAGGCAAAGGAGCCTTTGGCAAAGTGCGCATTGTCGAGCGTAAAGACACTGGCCTCACATTTGCGCTCAAGTACATAAGAAAAGATGAAGGTTTGTCTGCACTCCCTCACGCCGACCAGGGACGTGAATGCTGACGCTGTGTCACAGTCGTACGGTCAGAGAGCGTCCGAAATATTATTCGGGAGCGACGGATGCTCGAACATCTCAACCACCCTTTCCTGTGTAACTTGCGTTACAGCTTCCAGGACATCGAATATCTGTATGTGAAGACAGGATGATCAGGCACCTTAGCGAGGCTGATGAAGGGCAGATACATCGTAGTCGATCTCATGAACGGCGGCGACCTGCGGTTCCACATCTCGAGGAAGACATTCACCGAGGAAGCAGTACGGTTTTGGATGGCTGAGCTTGGATGCGCCGTGCGATACATTCACCAGCAAGGCATTGTGCACAGGGACATCAAGCCTGACAATGTGCTGCTGGACTCGGACGGACACGTCCACTTGGCAGATTTTGTACGTTTTTCTTCGAGCTTGGCCAGGCTTTTGATCGTGTTGCTAACAAGCGTCAGAATGTTGCCTCAGATTTCACCCCGCACAAGCCGCTCACCAGCAAGTCTGGAACCCTCGCATACCTGGCTCCTGAAGTGTACGAGGGCAAGGGATACTCGTGTGAGGTCGATTGGTGGTCACTCGGTGTGCTTTTCTACGAGTGCATCTACAACAAGGTGGGTACTATTTCCAAGTTGACGCTAGTCAAAAGCTAATGAGGACAGCGGCCTTTCGAGGCCAGCAGCCACGACTCCCTCGCCGCCAAGATCTCGAAAGGAGAGCCCACGTACCCCGTCACCAGCCCTCCCGTTTCGATGCCCTGTCTACACGCGATAAGCTCACTGCTAGAGAAAGACCGTACGAGGAGGATTGGTGCTATTGGTTTCGAATCGTTCATCGACAACCCATTCTTCCGCCCTATCGATTTCGTTGCGCTGGAAGCCAAAGAGATCACTCCCGTTTTCATTCCGTCCAGCGACAAGACAAACTTTGACGCAACATACGATCTCGAGGAGCTGTTGTTGGAAGAGGCGCCGCTAGAAGCACGAGCACGCAGGCAGAAGCCTAGAGAAGCACTGAAAGATGACGCAACAGAGGCTGAGATCCGAGCGGAGGAGCTGCACAAGATGATTGAGACACTGTTCGAGCCTTTCAATTACACTGTGGTCGCAGATACACGGCCTGCAGCAGTCGTAGTTGCAGACCCTAATGACTCCACAGGTGGTTCAAGAGCCAGCAACCAGAGCAACAGCGACCATGCGCCGGCCCCAGTTGCCGCTCAACAAGATCCCTGGGGACGCCCATTGGCCACTCAAAGGTCCCAAGAAGGCGATCTCCATCCTACCCGTTCAACGACGATGACCAACCCACGATCTACAACGCATTCACCGAACGGCAGTCCTCCACTTGCTACAGCCAACCTGAATCGAGGCAACAAGTCGACTACTGGCTCGCAGGCATCGCAACGTGGAGAGCGCGCAGATTACTTCCCCTCCGAGTCTACCGAAAATACGACGCCTTCGTTCTCACGGCCCATGAACAGCCGTCCGCGTGGGTCGCAGCGCAGCACCAGCATGGGTGGTGGCGTACAGGTAGTCCTCGACGGCACCGGCTCATGGTCCGAGATGGCTAACCAGAGCTCTGCGCTCGTACAGAATCCACAGACCGAGAAGCCGTCAGGCATGCTCGGCTTCCTCAGTCGAAAGAAAGGCCGGGACAGGAGCCCCAAGGCCAAAGAGAGGGGTGTGCTCGGTAAGGAGGGTGCGCGAGTCATCATCAGCAACACCTGATGATCTCGGCCTTCCAGATCACGCATCTACCCATGGCTCGACGAATTCCTTTGCGACGTTTTCCTTCGAGTCAAATTTCCTGCGAGGCGTTCGGCGACTATAGCATACCATTTTGCGCTTCCGGCTTGACGCCCCGCTTTCTTATATTATATATACATGCGTCTCCACGACCATATGTGGTATGCAGGTTGGCGTTGTTGGTTTTTTTGTTCCACGTTTAGATGCGCAACGTAGCATGTTCGACGTCTTTCTAAGGTCAGACGCATAGTTGGAAGAAAGAGACGGACACAAGATCTAGAACGCACCTTTGACAAGGTGCATGTATATTTGGGTGTATCCAGTATCACCAGGTGGGGCATAATGGTCTGAGAAGTGACGCAATTTGCATGAGGCGGACGGAAGTATCTACATTATTTGGTTATCATACCATACAATACCCATACCCTCACGCTTCGAACACCATTCGCTCCTAGCATTTGAATATAGAGTCTCTGCTGACAGCGACAGAAGAGCTTTGACAGATCTAGGCCGACCTGGTCGGTGACGCTTACCCATGGTTACGTCTCAGATACAGCAAAGCCGGATCCGCAGGATCGGATGAAACACATCCGTTCACCCTGGTCGGTCGCCTGACCATGTTACTGCCGACTGTCTTGCTCTACAAGCCATGTCGTTCTCCCTCAACACGTCCATGCCCTCATCAAGCCACTGCTTGCTTTACCAACCACACGTCGGATATCGCACACGGCTCATTCGAAGAAAAGACGTGCTCTGCGGAAAACACTCGTTGAACCAGCCACATCAAGCCATCACCTCCCAACATCAACCCTTCGGCCGTACCCAACTCATCGACTTGCCAAAAATCTTCCTCCATGCACATCATGAATCTTCCGCACACATCACCTCGGCAGGCGTTCACGGCGCCCTACCACCCGCACTCCACTTATTGCCGTAAACGCGCGACGGGAATGCCATTGCATAGATCAGGATTAACTCTCACAATCCTGCCAGCGCATCTATAGAATGTATAATGCTGGCCACCGCACTTTCCCTAAGTCGCATGCACGAACTTCTACTTTTACGCAGCCTCCTGCAAGATGTTCATAGTCGCAGATCAGCGCGCAGGGCCTGCGCAGCTAGACGTCCCGCAACCGGGATTCGCAGCGGCTTGAGCCGCACGTTTATGTACTTGTGGTACGATGAATCATTGCTTGCAGATAGTGGGAGTTGTCTTAGGGGTGGTGGGCCGGCGTCTGCTCGCGTGGCGGTGGCCTTGAGGAAGGTTTGGCGGTGCGCGATCTGGCGCGGGTAGGTAGGCGAAATTCTGCCGCCGGTACCAAGAGTGACATGTGGTTCATGTGGTACATGTGGGGATGTACTTGTTGTGGTTACGGTTTACGAGGGATTGAGTTTTGGGGCAGGTGTAGGTTTTTGTGGTTCGTGGGGAAAGATTGTTGGGAATGAAGGAAACCCGGGTCTTAGAGATCAGCATACATTGACCGCAGTAGGAAAGCGATGTAAGAGGATTAAGTTTCAGTTCCATCAAAGTAAGTTTGAACTAGGGCGAAGTACATTGTTGTGCTGACGAGTGACGCCTGACGAGAGATAGAGTGCATCGGCGTGTTGCAGTCTCAAGCTCCTCACCAAAGCATCCATCTGTTTGACCACACGTTCACGGCTCCTCAACCGCCTGCGAGAAGGGTGTGTACTTGACCCCTGCCGCGACCCATTGGACGACTGTAGGATCGACATAATGAAACACTTCATCGTACAGTTTGCGTTCTCTGAACCCACACACTTCCAGTTCTGGCAGACATGACCGTATATACAGTCAGTGATGCGGAAGTTGGGGCCACAAGGATTCCATTCCGTCGAGTATCGAAGGACCTTCGTTGCTTCCTTGTTCAGTTCGGTATTGTCGCACAAGCACTTGTCCCCCTTCGACACTTGTTCGCGAGATGGTGCCAGCGGCACGGCTGTCTGCTTCCCTGTAGGTAGTCTCTGTGGAACTGGTCGTAGTCAGTTTTGCAAAGACTGTGCATGTAAATATCTAGTGATTCGTTGTTACCGTTGATGGGTATATGTCCAGTAATGGCGTTCTTGGAGTTTGGCAGAAGGCCATCGACTCGGCCCTGGTCGCCGATACCGCCGCCTGGTGATGAAGGCTCAAGATGAATTGCAGCATCGCGAGTAGTGGTGCAAGGTGCCTGGTTATGACTCAGTCTCACAGTCGTCTCCGAAATGAAAAGACTATACCTTCACGGCGGGGGAGCTCAGCTCAGCAGCAAGTGATAGGTCTTCACTAATGCTTGCAGAATGTAGATCTGGCGAACCAATGTCGTTGCCCTTTGAATCTTGAAGATAAGTGGGAACGCCGTAAAAGGCACAGGTAGCGGAACTTGGTCAAACTCTAATTGCATGCTAGATCCCTCAATGATGGTGGTTTTCTCATCAGCTGTGTTGAGCATACGGATATAAGCGGGCGGTCGCCAGGCTGTGGCAAAGATGTGCTTGCAACTCTGGTCCTTCGTAGCCGCCACGAACGTCACTGCGGAACCCTCAGTCAACGTACTTTACTCGATGTGATGAAGACCCTGGAAGTGTGTTACGTACCAGTGATCTTAGCCCCAACGGTCTCGCTGTTTAACACGATGGTAAAGTCGAAGAAGGGATCCGCAGACGAGTAACACACAGTGAAGAACGGAAGAGTGTTGCTCGCATCTCTAGAGACAGCTGTGAGGTGAGTGAATGCGCGAACGATGATACGGCAGGTGCGGCCAAAGTGAAGATCCATCTCGGCAAAATAGTCCTGGACCGCATTGTAGAAGTGGTTCCTCAGCTCGGTGACTCCAGCATGTTTTTGCGTCCTCTGCATGAGTTCGTTCCTGAACTGCGCTGTGTTAGTGGGCTTACGACATCGTCTTGTCAAGGGAGTAGCGTATCTCGTGACTATGTGCGTCGACCAATACCAGTACATACTGCTCTTTACGAGGTTTCGTGACGACAGGCATCTCCTCCAAGCGGACCAGCTGCATCTGTGTTGCCTCAGGCTCGTGTCTGTTGCCGGAATCTTCTCTGATCTTCTTGCTACTTACATTGAGCTGACGGATAAGATCGGGTAGACCTGTGAACGCGTCGGTGGCTGCCATTCTAACGGCGGCTTAGGCGATGTCAAAGCTGAGTAGGTTGTAGATTTTGAGGTGTCGAGCTATCGTGTTTGTGGAGGAAGGTGCGGCTGTGCTTCTTTGCGCTTCCCTTCATCTCGCTCCACCACAACTGTCCTACGATAAAATCTAAACAACCGCACATGCCCGTCGCTAACACGACTTCCCTTCTAGCTGCTACGCGCTTTCAGGGATCAGATGGTGCGAACGAAGAATGGACTGTATTGTGTTTGGCGTCACACTGTGGCACGAGGAGATTACGTAGGTAGAACATGACCAAACTACTGGCTCGCAGCTTCAAACACCCACATCCCATAAGTTTTCAGACTCGAACTAACCCAATGTTGGGCGCGATTGTCTCGCCAACCCTGGAAAATCACACCTGAAGCTACACGTATCAATTTAGCACGTCCCTCAGCGAGTCAGTCTTCTTCGATGGCAGGAAGATTTTGGGAAAGGCTGTGACAGCGAGAGGCATCGCAACGGTATCAACGCCAGCTCCTATGTTAATTGCTTCGGCAACTGGGACCTCTGTGGCTGAGGGCTGCAATAGGCTAAGGTATGATGTCCGGCCCCATGCCGCAAACAGGATGTGCTTGCAGCTAGTACCATCCAGGACAGTCCCGAACGTATCTGTGGCAATCAATCAGTATCTCACCCTCAGCAGAAGCGCCATTGGCAGGATGGAGAAAGTTTGCATCGTATTCGGGTGATTATGCTGAGGTGAAGGTCCGTTCGCAGCTATGGCAACATGATATACAAAACAAACATCTTGAGATCAACAAATCTGCTGTGCGAGTAAGTGAAGGCAACCACTTCTTTTCCCACTCCCACAAGACAATGTCGAAATCATCCCACAAGCAGTTACAATGTCGACCTTAAACCACTCGAAGAAGCTATGGACCGCAAAAGAAATCGGTTACATCACGTTTACGCGGACAACTACATCCACCATAGCTTAGACTATCCGGCGACAATCGCAGGTGAGTTAAGTAGGATCTCTCCGAGGACGGTAACATGGAGTACAGCAGTGTGCAAGCTTACAAGAATTCTCAGAGGTTATGGCGCCGCCAGCCCATTAGCGGCACAGTTGAGGAGTCGGGGAACTACTTATCTGGATATCGCTGCCATACCTTCTGATGTCCGTGCAGAGTTGGATGCGATGGGCCTTGAATAGAGCTTTCCGCCTCTGGGTGCAGAGCCATCCACCGCTGTTAATGTTGAAGGCGGACCTTCCTCAGATGACGAGACTGTGAGTGTATCCTCTCAACAAAGTTGACCGAGCTAACGACTACCCAAGAAAGCTCCAGCGCCGAAAAAGACATAGCCTTAGAATCAGGTACCGATCACCGTCCAATGTCACCGCAAGTTGAAGACACACCAGAACCGCAATATAGCGAAATCGCCGAAGTGCAACAGTGACAGTACCTTCTCTAACCTTCTCTAGCGGGCTTCTAACCTGCAGACCGACCTAAGATGAGTCCAATTTCCACACCTTGCCCCATTGTGCCTTCCAAACAAGCTGCTGGAAAGAAAAGAGCAGCCACCCCCGAAGATCCGAACGAGCTTGAGTACAAACCGTCCCCAAAACGAAACAAACCGGCCGAAAGCTCCTCCAGCTACACCCCCATCAACGCATCCAGAGGTACACGAGGTGTTGCAGTTGCGAGAGGCGTTGCAGTCTCCAAACCAAGCGTCTCAAAGACACAACAACGCACTGCAGCGTCTGACAGGGCTGCCACTGTCATCGTCATCGATGATCCGCCTGAAGAGCATCAGGCTGTGGCATCTGCCAATTGAGTCGCCGATAACGACATTCTTTCTCAGCAATACGACACGGAACCTTTCAACCGAGGTGCCAACAAGAGGAAAGCTGATCTCATGTTCGAGGAGGAGATCACCACTGTCAAAACTCCGTCCAAGAGACAAAAGATAGGTGAATTCACCCTCGAAACTGCCGATAATAAGATTGACACTTGCTTGTCTATTGTCAGCAACCTGGTCACTTGTCAACTGAGCTTACCAGAAGAAACCGCTGAGCATATTTACCAACTCATCTGTACCTTCAAGGACCCCAAGGAATCCGTTGTTGAGAACTTGATGACGGACCTTGAATCTTAGAACGCCCTCAAGGCAAAGCACCGCAACATGGTCCAGAAGCTGGTTGGATACGTGAACCTAGAAACTGGAACAGTCTTTCCCAAAATACGGCCCCAACACGAAGTCAACCAGAGCTGGACAGCTTTCTATGAGTACATTGTCTTGACCGTTAGTTCTGACAACATTACTCTGACAGTTAGTGTACTGAGTGTCGGATGTTTTGCCTGCTCCGCCAAAAACATCGCCTACGGTTGCATCCCTGGTAGTCAGCTCAAGGCTTACATCGAGAGCCTTTTCGCAATTCTCAAAAGCCCGCACGCACAGCAGACACTCTTCAGCACACTGTTCTGCCGCTGGACCTTAGCCATCGCAGAATCGATTCTCAGCGTCATGCACTCGGACGGCATGATGCATCAGTACGATGTCATGCTCGCTTCCCAAAAGACTAACGCAGATGGTGTAGCAAAAGTCCAGCAGTACGACAAAGTTGCCGCCAGGCTCTTGTTTGAGGGCCCGGATTTCAGGAACCTCGAAGTTACGCGCCGGATATCAGAGTTCAAGTCGCAGTTCCAACCCGTGAAGGAAAAGCTCTGCCAGAAGTCAGACATCCCAAGTAGCTCAACCGCCAGCAGGTTCGCGAAAGAAAGCCGTCCAGCTTAAACAGAAAACTTCTGCTGAGCCCCAAAGATTACCGCATCCACTATGTCCGTCCAGGGACCAAGTTCGATGCCAGCTGGAAGCAAGCCTACAAGCGACACCAACGGCCCAATTCCCGATGCAAAGGCGGCGGGGAAGACGGTAGCGCTGTGTTCTCAGCGCTGATCTGCCAGGAACCAGAGGCCCTGAAGGAGAGTGGAAAGCTCGAGGATGTGCTGTGCAAGAACCAGAGATTCTTCCCGACATTTGAGGAGATTGTCAGGGGCCGAGTGCCAGGTTCAACTAGACTTGGTGTCGTGTCCGTTCGTCAGGATCGTTGGACGACGTTGACCCGTCACCGAGAACACATCGACTTCGCTCCTGAAGCTCGTGGAGACTGGACTCAAAAGACGCAGTGGATACGGACTTGAGCATGGATCTACACGTAAGGTGTCCGCAAAGGCGCGAGGTAGGATCTGCAAGCGGGTCTGGGGTCTACGTAACAGGGGTTCGGACATGCTCATGCACAGAGGACAGTACGGTGCAGTATGCAACGAGCAAAACGAGGCATGGGTTCCAACTATGACTCTTTCGCAAGTATACACATATCCAACACTCTTACTAAAAACCCCCTATCAATGCCGTTCAGGCATCTGATGCTGCCTCTTCGCATACCCCGCCTCGTCAAGGACACTCTGCAGCCTCCCCTCCTCCCTAACAACCTCTCTCACAACCTCACTCACATTCCCCTCAAGCACAACCTTACACCCCCTCGGCAGCCACCTCAAAATATGAAACGCATTCGCATACACGCTCGTCGCGTGCGTCATCCTTCCATCGTCGGGCAGGCTCGCTTGCAGGATGATCTTGAAGGTCTTCAACCCCCAACAGTAGCGTAGCCCCAGCCGCACGAGGTCGGCGAAGCCGTCCAGGATGTCGTGGTGCGACGGGATGGTGATGATCACGTGTTTTATTAGGGAGCGCGAGCGTTGGTGCAGGGTGGAGAGGGTGTGGATTCCACTGAGCAGGGAGAGGGTGAATGTATTTGCGCTGTAGAGGACGGAGCGCGCTTCTTTGTATATCTGCTGATTGAGCCGCAGGACTGTAGGGACGACAGGGTCGAGTGGAGGAGTGATATCCGGCGGCGGACTGGGGACGCGAGGGCGGCAGGTGCGTGCAGAAATGTCGGTTGGAGAGGCGAGGGGAGATGAGTCGGCGTCGAGGGCGGTGGAGCCGTCTTCGAGGCCTTTCTCGAGGGCGCGCGCGGCGTGGAGGTAGAGTGGGGTGTCGCGGTGAAGTGCCATGTAGTATATGTGGACACGTAGCTCGGCGGGTAGTTGCATGAATGGGAAGATATCTTTGCGCTCAAGAGGAGCGTCGTCGACTGGCAGTGACGTTTGCGACTCGGTCAATGAGCTTGGTTCTGGTGTCGCGAGACCATTGCGAATGGTTGTAGTAGGCTGTCCTGGGTGTGTCTGTCCATTGCGACCTGCGCTGGCCTCCCTCTTCTCCCTCAATCTCTTGGATGCTCGCGGCGGCTCTGCGTGTTCTTGCTGCTCAGCAGCTGTACTGCGGCGTGTCCGCTTGCCCAGCGCCCTTTCTCTTGCAGGCCCAGCCATGTCCAATGTTCTCGTTCAAGGGAGTCGTATTCCAAGTGGTATATATGCAATATGTACATAGGCGGATCCGTGCGGCTGGCTGCGACCGGCGAGCGACAGCGATCCCTACTTCGTGGAATACTCGATCGATGACGACAATATAGCTGATATTTTATATGGCGTCCAGGATCGCTCAACACAACAAACACGCCACCCCTGGATGCTTTCCAAAAGTCTATCGTACAAACAATGCGACCGTGAAGTGGACGTGCCAGGGCGAGGTTTGCGAACGGAAGCCAGGCAAGGTTTGCGGGGTTGAGATGGAGGCGCGCGCCGGGAAGGGCTCCACTGCGGCCCAGACCCACTTTCCGTCGATCACGTGGGAAGCGCCGATGTCAACCCTTGAATCGAAATGTCAACCTTGCGGTGGACTTGGGAGTTCTGAAATCGGGTCTTGTTCATGACATCTGAGAAGTCTGGCTCATGGTAAAGTTGGGGTTCGTACGCACATTGGCAAAGTTCAGTCCGATTAGCTACCGTACCGCCTACCCACAAGCCCAGCACAATGCCAACTACCTATGCTGATAACGCAGGTAAAGATGTTGTAAAGGGAATCATTTAGCGTCTACGAAACCACCGGTCCCTATGTCCTATTCCTCCTAACCAGGAGAAGCCTTTAGGTATCTCCACTACCTTGCGGCGGCCCCGAACGAAATAGAAAGCAGATATAGGGCAACGCTCCAAGATCAAATATCAAACAAGAAAACGCATGTCTACTTCGAGTCCACCTCCATGCAGCATTTACAGGTCTATTAAGTTATTACCTCCCTGAGACCTTTGTTGCTGCTGTGGGGCGCCAAACGGATTCGCGCTCTGGCCGCCGTATGGGTTGGCGCCGAAGTTGCCGGCGGGTCCTGTCTGAGCTGGCATCATGCGGTTCTGCTGAGGCATGCCAGTGAACTGAGAGTTGAGGAAGGGGTTGTTGCCGGTTGCATTGGCGTTGATGCGGTTCAGACCTGCACCGGCCGAATTGACGAAAGTACCAGGTGCTGTGTGCTGAGCCGGGAGACGAAGGTTGCCGACGTTTCCGAAGGTATCCTGGCCTTCTCCTGTCGCGAGGAGAGTGTTGAGCCTCGCGGCGTGGGGATCCATCTCTTTCTGAGGCTGCTGTTGCTGGGGCTGGGGTGTCGAGAATGATACTGGAGGGTTGAACGATGTGTTGTTGAACTGTGTCTGTGTCTTCTGCTCTTGCAGAGTGTTTAGCGACGGGACACGCGCTGCTTGTGTCGCGGTCTGGGGTCGGTTGAAGCCCTGCGCGAAGGGGTTGTTGGAACCAGTGGGTTGGGGCATCAAAGCTTCCTGCTGGTTGTTGCTCGCCCAAGGGTTATGGCTACCAGGCTGAAGCGTGCTCTGCTCTTGGAGAGGCTGCTGCTGTTGCTGCTGGCCCATTCCACCACCGAACTGATTGTAGGGGTTGCTCATGTTGAACGAGGTCTGCTGTTGCTGCAAATATTGCGCTTGCTGCTGTTGCTGGCCAAATTGATCGAAGCCTGTCTGCTGAGGCTGCTGCTGGAAACCTTGGCCGTAGCCACCAAACCCATTCTGGAAGCCTGTCTGCTGCGGTTGCATACCAGTAGGCTGAGAGTATGCGTTGTTGAGGAACCCAGTGTTCTGGGGCTGCTGCTGCGGCTGCTGGTCCATCAAGTTGCCAAACCAGTCGACCTGTCCCTGCTGCTGGTATCCTTGGTTGTTACCGGTCGGCTGGTACGTGTTGGGCTGCGCGGGGGCATCACCAAAGAGCAAGTCTGCATTGGTCTGTTCCAGCTCTCGCCGGCGCAATTCCTCCTCTTCCTTGCTGAGCTTGATCGCCTTCGCAAGATCGTCATCGTCCTCGGGGGCGTTGTTTCGTTCCCTGCGCTTCTTCTCCTCTTCAGCCTCATTCTTACTCGCTTCCAGAGCCAGCTTGAACTCAAGATCCTCGTCGTCGCGGCGCGGTCGCGCGTTGCCGCCCTCTCGTCGCAGGCTGTGAGAACCCTCTCCGTGTCCTGCAGCGTGGTTTCCAGGATATTCCTCAATACCAGTCACGCGTGACTTCCACGATTTCCTGTCCGCTCGCTCGGCACGCAATCGCTCTTCGTCCATGATCAGCGAGGTAAGCTCTTTGGCAGCCATTCGCACTGTCTAGTGTTAGCAATGCCCTTGTCACTCCAATGAGCCTGCCTTGCCATTCTGCCCAACGTCGCGACCATCTTCGTCGGTGTATTGGAACTCTCGCAGTGTCTTGATGATGTAGATGTTTTTGCGCGCCCAAGTTACGACCAGCTCGGAGCCTTCGTGCAGACAGTAATCCAGGACCTTGAGCGATTTCAGAACGTGACGCCAGTTCTTTCCCTTGTCGTTCAGTCGCTTGTCTAGCATGTCCATGACCTGGTAGAAATCTGTCGAGCTGCAAAGACTGTTAGCGCAGCTTCCGCAGACAATGAGCTGGTCTTACTTGTTGAAGGTGATCTGAGCGATCTCGGCCATATCTGAGCCCACCGGACCCCACGGGTCGTTGCTGGTGGCATTGCGGACCTTGACTTCGACCGCCGAATACCCCTTCGTGACTGTGACAGCTGTTAATTGCTGCAGCGAGTGCAATGCAGATGCCGTAGCTTACCATTCTTGACGCTTCTTACAACCTTACTCATCTTGGCTGTGATGTGGAGACTTCAGGATGCGAGACCAGAAGTGTGTGCGACGGAAGGATTGCTATTCGTGGGTGAAGTGTGCACGATAGTGGTAAGGTCGTCGGTCCGTTGAGTGCGTGGAAGGTCTGGCGTTGGGTATGATGCAAGACCACGGTTCTGACTTGGCAGGCGAGCCAATGAAGGTGCCGAGGTGAAAGACGCGGCGCGGCTGTGGCTGTGCGAGTGAAAATGGATAACGATTGCGAGTGACACAGGCGTCGTTGCGGAGGCAGTGGGGTGGCAAGCTGGGTCGAGGTCAGGGTGCAGACGCAGGACAGATGCGGGTGCTTCGTCATGCGAGGCTGGGGAAAGCTCGGCGTGCAGAAGAAGCCGACCCAAGTGGCGCCCAATGCAGACGCTCATCTCCGGCTTCGAACGCAATTGAGAAGCAATTTCGCCGGAAATGTCGCAAAAATCCGATCAGAAGTCACTGTCACGAATTCTTTATGCAACACTCAGGAGCAAGTGGTCAATCGTCCTCCAGGAGGTCTTCCCTGTGTAATCACTTCCATCTCTCTGTCTGAGCCCACACTTAGGCTCCAGCAGATATGTATATCACGAACGAGACAAGGAGCATCTGCAAAAGAATAGGTCCAGAGAATCTGTAGCTGGCAACTGCATGCCGCTTCTTTGCTCAAAGAGGGAACATTTGTTTATTGCATCGCGATATACTTACTATAAGAGGGTACATTTGTTTATTGCATTGCGATATATTATTTTGCTACTACTTGCGCAGAATGTTTACTCTAAGGGCGGATGTAAATCCTTCATTAAGTACCAGTCTAAGTGAAAGTGTGCCTGTGTGCATAGGAAAGAACCAAGATAGGAGCCAAAGACGCCCTTGCCAGTCTTGAAGGCACGCCTGACTCCGCCCACCAACCACACGGGACCACCCGTTCAGAGCAATTTGACCTTGCTCCTTCACCCAGATCCGACCAAGATGGAAAGAGACTGCAACAAATACGACGGCTAAGTTGAGAGTACAAAGAAGATTTTACGCGGACAGGTCGGAAAGTACTGTCGAACCCTGTCAAACCCATGAAAACCGCCATGCAGAAGGACCGATCGATCAAGATAACACGCCAGCTGACAGGAAGGGAATTTTTTGTGAGAACACAGGGGTATCGGTCCTGCCAAAACACCAATGTAATGGAATCGAGACTCAAAGTGCTATTGATACAAGGGAAGAGCGAACGATTTATTGCACGGCAGGTGCCCACATCTCATTGCCCATCCTCTGCTGGTTTGGGTTGTAGTGGTCCGGCTCGGTGCTGTTAGGACGGCGGATGTTGTGGTTCTGGTAGTACATGCTGTTCTGCGTGTTGCCGTACTGCGGCTCGGGGTATACGTAGCCGTTGTCAGCGGCTCCTGGCGAAGGAAGGGCCTGCTGAGAGGGTGATTGCCAGCCCATGTTGGCCATGTGAGGGCTGCCATTAGCGCTGCCAGTACCGGACTGGTTGTGGTTGGCAGACGCCGGTGGCTCAAGGATCGGCGGTGGGCCGTATGCACTGGGGTGCGAGGTAATGGTAGGACGAGCATTGCTCACGCTGGAGGTGTACGATTGCGAGGTCAACGCTGGGGAAGCGCGTGGGCTCTGCTGGGGCATCTCGCTGCGCATGTGAGGAGGAACGTTGATGCCACCCATGTAAGCGTAGTCAGAAGCCTGACGGTGCATAGCAGGGACGACACCTGCAGGCATGCCATTGGCAGGGGAAAGAGAAAGGGTACGGTCGTTGGGAGATGGCGTGTTCAAGGGGGATTGGGTTTCCGAGTAGTCACCGCCATCTGAGCGGCCAGTCCTGCTAGGTGCGGTGGCACGAGAAGCAAGAGCAGCAGCCGTGGCAGCAGCCGCTTCCTCGACGGTGCCAGTGTGGTGGTTCTGGTGACGAGTCAAAGTGGTGCGACGCGTGAAAGTCTTCTGGCAGTCGGCGTAGGGACACTTGTATGGTCGCTTTCCAGAGTGAATGCGGCGATGGCGGGCAAGAGAACTGGAATCACTGAATGGCTGTAAAGATGTTAACGCCTAAATGATAAGAGGGACGCAGAGGAACGTACCTTTCCACAACGCTCGCACATATGCGGCTTCTCACCGGTGTGGACACGTTGGTGCACAGTCAGGGCGGAGCGCTGAATGAACTGCTTGCCGCAGTTGGGGTAATCGCACACGTGAGGACGGATACCGCTGTGAATACGTTCTGTGGGAGTCAGTGCGTGCTTTGATGATGTAGGCCCAAGCTCCAAAGCTTACCATGACGCGCAAGGTCACTGCGTCGCGCGAAGCCTTTACCACACGTCGAACACGCGAAAGCCTTTGGTGGGCCGTTATCGCCGGCGGCGCGGCCACCATGCTGCTGACTCTGCTCCTGCATTTGCTGCTGTGGCTGCGCGTACGCGTGCTCTGGCGGTTGGGGAATGTAGTTGTTGTTGTTAAGCATCGGCATGGGCGCCTGCATCTGCGTCGGCGAGGGATAGCGCATGCCGTTCATGTGCTGTGCAGCCATCTGGGGATACGCAGGGAGCTGCTGTTGTGGTTGCTGTGACGAGTATCGCGACGAGTCGGACGGATGGGGTGACACGCCACGCTCAGAGCCGTTCTCTGACTTGATGTGGCCGCCGTTCATGTACGGCGCAGCACCGAAGTGCTGCTGCTGCATATCGTGCTGCATTGCGCGTTGCATGCCGAAATAGTCTCCTGTACCTGCGTGGGCTGTTAATCGCGCGTTCAGAATCGTGTCCAGCTCCATCTTCTGACCAGAACAAGAAAGTTTCGCGTAGCGGAGAATCGGCGAAAGGGCTCAACGAGCAAAGAACGGGATGGAGCGCACCAGTGAAGGAGAGACGGGCGGATGGTGAGCCGCACAGTCGCAGAGAGGCGCTGTGTAATGATGATGGTGATCAGTGAGCCTCAAAGAGCGCCGTGGTGAGAGTGGCCCGTTCCTTGGGGATCTCGAAGAGCTGGGGCGGACCGCGTGCGGGTCAATGCAGAGGTTGCACTAGATGGCGATGTCAGTCCGGATGTCGAGGGAGAGCCGCGACGGGCTGACAGGGACAGAAAAAAGTGAGGAGCGTCGCGCCCAACAGGCACGCTGGGCCACGTCCGCCAGACTCGAATAGGGGAGCGAGCGGTGAAGGGCCTGCAAGAGCGCTGCACACACTGCACGTGTTGCGAATGGACAGTGAAATGGGAGTGAACGTACCAGTGGTAGTATTGAGAATGCGGAAGAGCAGAACAGTGAGTCGCGATGGATGTGAGGCGTGGTGTTGTGAAAGTACTTCTTTCCTCGTCGCGCGCGGAGAGTTCAAAATAGGCTAGTTCGAAATAGGCTGCGCTAGCGTGGAAGGCGCCTCTAGCACAACTGAGCGATGTGCAGGCGACAGGCAGGCGTGGTAGAGCGTCAAAGCTCGAAGGAGGCCTCTGCGCAATATCACGACCAGTGCAGATGCGGGCGCTGAACGTCTCTGAAACTGGAGACCTCACCCACGGGTGTCTCTGCCACAGATGTCGCAGATGAATGGTGCTCTGCACGGCAAGCAGGGATGAGGAGCCGACTGACTGAATATTTTCTCAGCTGTCCGTAGCCGCGCAATCCGAGAGACGATGCAGCGTAGTCCTATCTCGTAATGGCCCAGAGGCTCTTTTTGCACCGCTTTGTGGTCCGAATAGGCCGGCTTGAGCCAGTTCCCCTCTTTCAAAGGGTATGCGTGACGTTGGCCTGTTCGAGATGCAGGTGTGACCCAGCAGACCTTCGTGGCTGAATGGCTGACCAGATTGCTTGCTTCGACAATCTGCTCAAGCGGCGTGGGTGAACACCCTCGTGGCAAGGCAGAACAGTGGCTTTCCAGAGACAGGAAAAGCAAAGTGAGCTGGTATTTGTTTCCTGTGTCAGCTGGGTTCGGCTGTGCCACATCTGTTCGCTGATGATCTGCTTCAGGAATGTAGATGACGGTAATGACGAAGCTTACATTGTCCAGGTCGGTCTTCTCGTTGCTAGTCGACCAGTTTATTGGTTGTATGTCATGAATTGGTGCAGAGTTGCGAAGAATTCGATTTCGTGTCACTCGATCTTTCAGTGCAGTTCAAACGGTGAGGCAGGAACCTCTCTCATGTCAAGGCGCAAGGGACACTCATATACAGTATCTACACTGATCGGCTCTCATAGCCTCACAATGATGGCGTTTCAGGAGCAACCCTATCCTTGTGTTCATCTCGCGCTCGACAGACTACAGGTTCACCATCACGTTTCTGTTAGTTCTACGCTGCTACCTGTCAGGGCGCTATGGCATCCTGCGGCCTGCCTTGAGCCGTCAGTGGCGCCCGCGTGTGCAGAATTGGGATCCACAACCCAGGCGGCAGATGTTGACGAAGGCTGCCGCATGATTCTGGGAAACCCATCCAGGGCATCGACTGAGCAGGATGTGGAAGGCGCGCACGCAGCACACACACAGTGGCTGCGCGTGAGATTCAGGATTCATCTCGCGATACGCAGCTTGATGCAGCCGTCACATCCTTGAACATGGGGATGAGCTTTGGCGCTGTTTGGCTTCTGGAAGCCTGCCGCAAGGAGAAAGGCGCTGCATCCATCGCAGCTTCCGCCCATGGGTCACCCCGTCCTCCAGGGCGACCCCTTTCAAGCCGTCCTCCGGTCCGAGCAGCTGCGACACTTCGAGCGACAATTCAGAGCCTCTTGCGCGAGCAGCACAATGGCTTGACAACTGTGACGCCATTGGTCAACATTGAGTTTTGTTTGCGAGGCGAAGTCTTGCGGTGAGCAGCCCCTGATCTTCCCTCTCCACTGACTAGCGGACGATGAACTGCTGGTGAGTGCAGTCGACTGCAGAACATCGACCACTGTGTGGCAGCAACACCAATTGCATGCTTCAATCCGGATGAACCTGTGAAAATGTCCAGACTCACAGTTTCTCACAGTGTCTTTCGAACTTGCTATGCTATTGCAGTGCAGTTCATTGTTTCCAACGGCCAGCGATGCTGTTTTGGTGGGCCTTCGAGACGGACACATTGTTACACGTCACCTTGCACAAATCCATTGGGGCGTCAACAGACGCACTGGTACATTCGCACCGGAGGCTGCTGTGGCTTGCTGTCATAATTGGCCGTCAATTGTCGACCCATGCCAACCCGCTCTCACGAAACAAATCATTGGCCGTTCTTTATGCCAAACCAACCGACAATGCGTGCGATCAGTCGACGTACACGTCAAACGGCAGTCATCCAAGTTCCAGTCATCGTGGTGCTCAGAACCATTCGATCGTGACAATGAGCACACTTTGTCTCGATTTCTAGCGGTGCCCAAACCGCATGCTTCCGCCAGATCCGTCTGTGCGCGTCCCATGAATCCGGTGCAATGCACGCGCTGCCGGACCCCCACTTCAAGCCTCGCTGCACGTTTCGGTGATCGACTCTGACACCCGCGCCGCCAGCCGCCTTCGGATTGCACAAACCACCATGCATTTCTTTTCCAATGCTTCCGGAGACCCTTCACTGGGATGCAGAGGGGCATATAATGGCAACGATTGTCGAGTTATTCACGATCACTAATGGCACTTACAGTCACCGCTTTAAGAGAATATCCGTTTAGATTGCAGCCACCACTGTAACATGCACGGCTGTTTCACCACTTTCTGTTCGCCGCACTTGCTCCCGCCTGTCGCGTCCAGGGAATTACGACGTCCTATTCTTGTCTCCCAGAAGCGCGCTTGCATCAGATTCCCATGGGCGCTGTGTCATGAGTGGCCAGCGGCTGCGGCCCCGACTCACACTGTCATCCAACCCAGCCAACGTTCCGATGCAGGGGAGCGTCTAATGTCCCTGCCGTAAGGCTTACACGGCACCCGAGCGCCCTTCCACGTAATTTCTAGAAGGAGCTCAGACCGACATTGCGACTTGGCGTGCTGCGCGCCTGAAATTCCCCTGTCTTTTCCAGAAGCTTACCCCTTTTACTAGCCTTTCGGGGAGCCTGGAAATGAAGGTCGACAGCATGCTTTCGTCACACTGGTGGGCGAGCGCATTTTGCCGACCTAAAGTGGACTTTTATGCTACCTTTACATGCTTGTTAGTCATGAGACTGCGTATTAAGAGTTTGGGACCGAATTGCGGGAGCGCGTGCGACTCCCCGTTGACAGCAAGATGAACGGACACACAGAACATTTCTTGATCTCTTACTCGCCCGCGATCAAGGAATTTCACCGAGTAATCTCGGCAGTTCAAGATGTTTGGTGGGCCTGCGGTGTGTTGGTCGGACAGAAAGTGTGTCTAAAGATGTCTCGGAATTGCGGTTGCGCTTCCGCGACCAAGTTCATCCTGGAAGGACATTGAGCTTCCAGCCTCTCTTGATGACGTCTCAGGCGGGCGATCTTGGGCGGGACACCTCTGAAAGCTTAGCCGGGTTCCCGGTGGCAGTCATCGCACGTTCACCCGTCGAACTTGATGCTGAAGGCCAATGCCTCCCACTCAGCACATCACTGCACGTGTAGACCCTGGTAACTGCAAACGCCTGTTGGTGGTCTGTACGATGAAGGCACAGATAGACCCTGGCCGGCTTTGCTACAGTTATAGCAAGTTCGATTTGAAACGAAGTAGGTCGTGATCTGTATACGAACAGCCTGATTGATAAAAGGAGCGTTCACACATACATCCAGGATCGTCAACTCCGAAATTTGGAGCACGCAAGATTTGACGAAACGTTTCGAATTTGCAGTTGAGATGCCTTTCTATGGACCACTAAGAACACAATAAAAGAAGATTCAACTATGTAACAGTAGAGAAATGCCGTGATATACAACCCAAACCCAAACAAAATCATCAGGAACAACTAACCATATTTCCGACTTCAGAAATCTAAACCCTTGGAATACCGCCAGTGCCAAATAGCTCCATGTGAATCCTCTCAGCCGGAACACCATAGGTCTTCAACTTGGCCTCGACATCCAGCATGAACTGCTGCGGCCCGCAGGTGAAGTACAGCGTCTTGTCGCTGTCCGTGAATAGCACCTTCTTGTCGATACTATCCAGATTGACACGGCCCCTGATATCGTAATCCTGGCCCTGAAGCTCTCCCTCCTGTGGACTCGAGGAGAAGTACACAGTATGCAAATTGCTCTTCTTCTCCGCCAGACCGTCAATCTCCTTCTTAAACGCCCTCGTCTTGCTATCCCGCGCGCCCTGGATCCACGTTACTGGCCTTGATGAGTGCTCCAACGTGGCGTTCAGGATGCTGTTCAAGCACGTCAATCCTACACCTGCTGAGATCAAAACAATCGGCGCGCTCTTGTCCTCCTCCTCCTCGAAGTAGAAGTCGCCCCATGGGTGCGAGACACGCACCGTGTCGCCGACATTTTTCTTCTCGTGCATGATGTTGGAAAGGTAGCCGGGGTGCGTCATGTCGCTTGGTTCACCAACCTCGACACCAGGTTCCCGCTTCACGCTGATGCGTAGATAGTCCTTACCCGGCGCATCAGAAAGACTGTACTGGCGCGCCTGCCACACACCGCCATCGAGCTCGTCGACGAAGACGTTGACGGAAATGTACTGGCCGGGCTTGAAGATGGGGAGTTTAAGATTCGATTCGACGGGCTGCAGGTAGAAGGATGTGATATCCTCGGCTTCCTTCTCCTTGCGCACGATCTTGAAGTCTTTCCAGTCTGTCCAGCCTTCTGCTTCCTTGTACAGACCGTCCTCTTTGTTGATCATGATGTTGGCGAGTTGCCAGTAGGCCGCTTCCCAGGCACCCAGGATGTCGGGGGTTGCTGCGGCGCCGAGGACGGTCTTCATGGTCTTGAGGAGGTGCTCACCGACGATGTTGTAATGTTCCGGGCGGATGTAAAGAGAGACATGCTTGTGGCAAATCAATTCGACGGCGGGAGAGAGCTTGCCAAGATCATCAATGTTGGAAGCGTAAGCGTAGAGGGAGCCGGCGAGCGCACGAGACTGATGCCCGGTCGCTTGGTGTGTGTTGTTGAAGATGTTCTTGAGTTCGGGATGGGCTTCGAGCATGTCTGCGTAGAACTTGGTGGTGATGGTTTCGCCATGTTGAGCCAGTACTGGAACAGTGGCTTTGATGATTTGGACTTGCTCGGGTGTGAGAGGTGTCATTGCAATTGTTGTTGCGAGTCGGTGTGTTCGTCCTGTTACAATAGTTGTTGTTATTGTTGATGCTAGTAGCGGCAATATAAAAGTTCGTTGACAGTCGATATGAGTTATTGCCGGTAGGTTGTAATGATGAACACCCTTGCGGATATTCTTGTCTGATAGTCAATGATCCTTTAGTGGAGCTCAACGATGTGATGATGTTGATGGTATGGAAGAATACATGTCACCTCCCTCATTGAAGATATATACTTCACCCATCGTCGACCCATATTCCTACAAAACCCGCAGGAGTATACATCTCCGCGGCAGACCACACGTTGCATCTCAGTTTCCTCATTGCCGAACCTCGAAACCCCTGACAAAAATCTGATGACCGATCATACGTGCAAGCGTGCCTGGTCTTACGCGCGAATGAATTACGTACGTTGCACGTGCAGCGCGGCTCTTCACGCCGCCACGCCCGCCGGGCACAGCCGTTTCGAACGTTCCATCGCGGAAGCTGCACGTGGTGAGACGAAAGAGTGAAAGTCTCCGATTTTGTTTGGTGGGTCGAGCGCTGGAAAAGTGCTCTAGGGCTGGTGTTTGTGGGATGCGCAACAGTTTTGGGAGATCCACAGTTCCCGCATTGATCGTCTAGGTCAACAGCTCAACGTTATCTTTGCCAATCTCACTGCCTGTAAACACAAGCAATACATTAGCACGTTTGCTCTCAAATAGTGTTCTCGCAGAGATGTTCGGCATCTCTTCTGCTGCGCTGGTGCTCTCCACGTCCTCGCTTTTCAGTGCCTTTCTCATACTCAGCATGACTAAATGTCACCCCATCACTCGCTCTGGCAGCCGACATCTCCCGGCGTCACTTTGTGAGCCGTCAGCCAAATGGCAGTTCAAGTCATTGGACGGTCAGGTTCCATTGCAGAGTTGGACGACGATGATTCAAATGTCAGATGATGTGCAAAATTAGAAAACTTTGGAGTTGCGGTTTCTCCGCGGCTTGTGGTGGGGCTGAAGTTGGCACGTGACGTGCTTCTAACTTCACGTCTTGCGATGTGCTGTTTACGTTGTGGTCATCGACAAATGAACGCCAAAGAGAGTCATTTATTTGCTACCTGATTCCCTGAATTCTCACTGCAATGTCATTTTGTTAGTCGATTTGCGTCTAAAGAGACGCCAACCCATTGGGACCGCATTCTGGCGTTCTCCTCCCTAAGACTTTCCAGCTCGTTCTTCGGGACGAGGGACTGAGATGCCAACATCGATTGAGTCATGTTGGGTTTTCTAATTAGCGCCTATTCGCTCCATTTCTGTCTGGACAGTCTTTGGGATATTCTTGACGCGGCGAAGGTACGCAGTCTCTTGGACCAATAGCTCTCGGACATTCGGCGAGGCCACTCCCCACTGCTTGCGGAGCTTGTGCAACTGATCTTCTAGACTGGTGGTCTTTTTTATATACCTTTTAGAGTACTTCTTGAGCGCATTCAAGATAGAGCTCCTGTAATCGTACCCACGGTCTATGCAAAAGTCAGCATAGCAGAAGATGAATGCTATCTCCTTTTCACCCCATTCGGTCGTTCTGGAACTTCTTGATACCTCATGCTTTGCCATATTGAGGTGTTGGAGGAAAGCAAAGTTTGCGCAGGTCTGGGAAAGAAGGTTTAGACCTGGAGGGTGTGGTAGTTTGGTGGTAGATCGCAAAGATATGCTTTGAAAGGCAGAAGTTGTTTGGAAGGGTTCGGAAGGTGAAAGAAGCTGCACTTCCAGAAGGTGAGAGAAGCATGACGCTACCCACGAATATTTGTCTGGACCTACGGTGATAGCTCATCACCACCTACGTCCAAACTTGACGCTAAGCTAGAAGCATCAATCTACAACCCAGAAAGCGTTATTCGTAAGTTGCTCCTTATCTATCTGCAAAGCACCTTGCTAATCTGCAGACTTTTTTCCCCTGGTGCTCGCGACGCGTCCATCCAGTCGCGTGTTGGCGGCGTAGAGCTGACGGGTTACCTTCACTGCGCGCAACTAGCTCTTCCTTGTTTACGTGTCAGCAAACACCCCACTTCTCTCAACTCCGAACTCCGTCACCTCTTCTCCCACCACTACCGCACATTTTGCAACCATACACACCCTCATCGCAACCATGATTTCGATACAACGCGCGCGAGGAGCGTCACTTGTGCAATCCCACACGTCAGGCGGTAGCCCTCCTCAGCCTCGCACTATCAAGAAGCCCGGAATCACCCCGAGCATTGACTATGGTACTACTTACACAGGCGTGGCGTACGTACTCGATACCTGGGTTAAAGGAACGAAACCTGTTATTCTCAGCAGTTGCTTAGACAATCCTCACGCACATTTGACTAATGGTCGTACGCATTGTTTCCGCATGTATGGGCTACAGTCAAGTGCGTCGAATCCGTGGTTTACTCATGGTTAATTACGTACTGACCAGGTAACGTGTAACACATGCTTCTTGGGTGGAATCCTGACCAACCGGCCAGCAAAGAAATGGGCAGAAGAAACGTTTCGAGCGAGATTGAGTCTCATGATCGATCGATCGACGAACGAAGAAGTCTATAGCTTGATACTTACAGCAGGATTCGGCGATTCGCCTTATTTCAGGGACAGTGGTTGAAGATCGCCTTGTCGCATACAACCAAGAACACACCACCGAAACGAATTTTGTTGCCTCGTCTAGTCAGCAATCAGGTGCTTCTACTGCTGTCGGTACGCTGATGCGGACCCAGGACCCAGGACAAGGAACATGGCCTTGTACGAGCACTTCGCATGAGCGTCAGTGTGACAAAGTCAATTGCATATCAGCCAAAGGTGTATAAGGAAAGAGGACTGCATAGAGTGTACAAGCAAAAGGGAACGCTTGGGAAGGGTAGAAAATACTATCCCACGGGCATCGTGGAGTACCTTTTCAAATCGGTAAGACTCAATACTGCGTATCTGATGAGGTAGATGCGAATACTTGCACGGGGTGGGGACGATCCACAGCGTTCTTACAAGCATACATTCCTCTCTGAGCACATACTGTGAAACGCAGTCTGAATGGATTGGTTGGGAAGAGCTTATCATGCATCCGACAGCTACAGAGGGCTGTTACAATGTGGATAACCCCAAGGATGCTTTACGTTGTAGCCATGTTGTTACCTTCTACTTACTTCTCTAGGCATCATATCCGGCGGTGATGCAGGTTTCAACGTTACACACCTCAAGGACCGCATTAAGGAGCAACAGGAACCAGTCTATCGCCTTGGTCAGAGATTGTGGTCCGTCAAGTTAAACGTTTGTGTGGAGTCGAATGATGTTGACCTCAAATTGACTGCACTCTACCAGGGACTGGACGACATAACCGCTACTGAGGTATCAGGGTTCAGGATCTGTGATCACATTCGCGCCCTCGTAGATCCTGGTACCAAAGAGTAGATGCAAAACACATCGCAGCTCAGGTCACACTGTTTGGAGCTCGCGGAATTGCTAAGTGTCTGGAGCTTAGTTTGGGCACATTGTAGAGGCGACGTGGGTAGAGGAGCTTGCTCCGATCGATCCCTACAATCTATTCTGCGTGGAAGGATCGTGGTGACTTAGACTTGGATATCGACGTACTTCAGCCTTGGGCTTTCGATTCAATGGCCTTTTTGTAAAATCATGATGCGAGAACTACATGGAGTGCGTACGCACGGGGACCGTCCAGGGCCAACATGAGAATACGAGTCTACATTTCTGCTCATCTGTTCCAACTCATTCCTAGACCCTACTTCACTCCAAAGACCATCGTCGGCGTTCCACCTCACCTAATACCTATGTAGAAGTGGGGCAGACTGTTTGAGTGGATCGAAATGTCTCTGTTGTGACAGGAACTAGTACCGTCGTAGTGGTCGTCGCAGTGCTTCCAGGTAGCGGCCAAACTGTTGTGATAACGACGACACTGGAGAGTGTGGTCGTACCTCCTGTAGTTGGAAGGAATGTGATAGTCTGTGTCGCAGTCGACGTGATAGTTGTACGTGGGATGGGCGGGTAGGTGTAGTCAGGACCAGCGCCTCCAATAGCACGTTTTTCATTCTGCTTCTGACCCGTCGAGCGCTTCACAGCTGCAAAAGGTGCTGCGCGAAGATTACCCTTAGGTGCCGAGCGCTTCGCCGGGGTGGTGTCGCATGTACCAAATGTTGGCTGACAGGCACCAGTGCAGTAGAGGTCTCCACTGCCACAGTATCCGTACTCAGAGCAGCAAGAACCGAAGGTACTGCCTGAGCATGTTTTCCCTGTTACACCGCCGCAAGCTCCATCGAGGGAGACATTACTAGTGGATGTAGGCAGAGGAGCTGTATCAGTGGGTGTAAAGACGGAGCAAGTACCGAACGCGGGCTGACAGCTATCGAAGCTACAATGTTCGTTGCTTGAGCCACACCAGCCATATGCTGTTCAAAATAAGTCATGAGTCTCGCATAGGATCGTTGGATAACTTGCATGAACAGCAATCTCCAAAACCACTTCCAGGGCACACATAGGCGTTATCTCCACCACAGGCACCATCCGGCGAGACTTTGACCGTAGACGTAGGCGAGGGAGGGGAGCTGCTAGATACAGGGGAAGGGGTAGTGCATTCGCCATAAGCAGGCTGGCAGCCCTCCGTAGTCAAACAGTAAATGTCAGTACTTCCACAGTACCCGTACAGAGAGCAGCAAGAGCCAAAGACGGAGCCGGCGCATGTCTGGCCAGTTGCCGAACCACACTGGCCGTTCTCAGAGGTGGGTAGACTAGCAGTTGGTGTGCTAGCTAGTGAAGACGATGTTGAGGATGCTACCAAGCTGTTGGAAGTGTCCGCTGTAGCGGCGCAAGAGCTGATGAAGTCTGTAATAGTCGTAGTAGCTGTGGTTGCGCCAGTGACTGTTTGCGTGAGCGTCTGGTCGGCGCCTGTGGTTCCGGGAATGGTCACAGTAGAAATGCTGGTATAGCTGTCTATGCGTCAGCTGTATCATCCACACTTCACTGGACGATGTTTACGTAGTAACGGCGTCAGGTATGCCTGATGCCGGCGCAGTTACGAGAACAGTCGTGGTTGTTCGATCTGTACTGAAGGTGGGTGAAGCAACGATAAATGTTCGGGATGAAATGGTAGGAGCGCCAGCAACATTGGGCTGATTGAATCTCAATGTGTAAGTACCAGGCGCAAACTGGTTGTCGGTGATGCTAGGGCATTCGAACCCAGAGTAGGTGGTAGAGCCACTTGCACTGGGCGTGATTGATGGAGGTGCCAGGATCGAGCAGGTCGTCGTTCGTCCAATAGTAACGATGATAGGCGTGATGGCATATGTAGAGGTTCTTTGTTGTGTGACATAGCGGGTTGGGAAAGAGCAAGTGGTGCCATTGTCTGTCCACTGTCAGTTTGCATCGAAATTGCCAACGCTTGCGTGTATTTTACTCGAGGTGAAGCTTCCTGCAAGGCCCAGGTAGTTGCTATTCGCAGCATCGAAGGCAAAAGTGGGAGAGGCAGCGGTGCCAGACAATGATGTGACAAGATCCGGAGATCCAAATCGACAAGCCATGGTGAAGATCCGAGACAGGAATGAGCTGAAGGCAGGAATAATGTACTTGCTGATGTCAATCTGGACGACGTCTCTAGGCTTTATATACCGAAAGACATAATCTGCGGCGTCGAGCAGATCAGTTTCAATACCTCAAGCGCCCGTCGTATATTGCGGCGTATGCACAAATTATCGATTGCTTCACATGGAACACTGTGCTGCTTCTACGAGGACGCAGAATAGCCTTGGAATCGCCATTTCGGTACATGAATGTCCCCTTACAAAATTGTTCCGTTAACGAGGGCTGCCTTTGATATCGCAGCTTTATGTACATGGAAATTGCGTAGCTACGCAAATGGTGTAGTCTTCAATTTCGCACAAGCCACAACCGATGGAGATCCACGACAGCGGCTCACGGTCGCTCAATCAAGACGAGTATTTGAGCCTGTTCAAGAAGGTCGTCGGTTCAGTAACGAGATTATCCGTAGATCCTTGTGTTCATTCCTGGTTTCCAGGCTATGTTCTGCAGGAGCATACAACCCCACAGCTTCACCAAACGACTACCCTCTTCACATCAACTCAGATGCTGTCAGTCGGTGCACGGTTCACCTGAATCTGAGAATGGATACATCTGACTGCTCGTCTTCGTGGACATACCATACCGCATACATGTACTGCCACTGACAATGCTCGCTTGGTAGGATGAGAAAGAACTGACAGGCGTCCCTGCAGGAAGAATTGGAGGCGTACCTTGCATCGGCCCATGGGTGTTCTGGCCGTCGGTCAGGCACCAGAAGGGGAGGTATCAGGGGCGTAGGCGCTAGCGAGCCTGTCCACGCCCGGGTCCTCCCGCACTTCAGTTCTTCATCGCCTGTTCAATGCTTGCGCTTCAATGTCTGACAATGCGCTTGTTTCTCAGAGGTTGACAAGATGCAAACTCCGTCTCCCGGACAGCCATATCATGACAATCATGGCGGGTTTAGCAGATAGCGAGTCTCGCTGAACAGCCGAGCTGCACAGCCCGTATTGCACACGAGCCGCCGAACCCAGCTCTGAAAGTTGTTCATTCTGGCTGCATTCCTTCGCAGTTCGCAGCATGTTGAAGTAGCCGCGGTTCTCGCAACGCTGACTAGTTCAACATCTCGAGGAGTTGTTGGAGATTTGGTCCGTTTTTGCGCCGTGCGTTGTCGTCATACTTTTTGTGACTTCACACACATACCTGAACGTCTGCTGATCTGTAGGAGGATCCTACAGCCGAACATTTAAAAACTTGAAGATGACTGACTGTAAGCAATCTAGGACGATAATTTGGTCTGTGACAAAAGAGCGGAGTGAGATTCACGTAGCGTCGCTCAGTCATCATGACGCTAGCTCCACAGAGCGTTGCGGCGGGAAACCACGTTGAATGCCACTGTCACAACACTACACCGGCACGTCGCTTTAAGTCCCGTCTCCCGTATTGCGCCATGCTTCAAACCGTGCGTTTACCACGTTCCGCGGCGTGCCCGTTGACAAGAGGTGTGAGAGGCTGGCTGCAAGCGCCGCTGCTCAGCTCACCTCCACGTTTCTTGTGCCGTTCGACGACGGAGCAAGCTCGGTCTTCAGTGGTTGAGGCTACACAGTAAAGGCACACAGCACGCACAGCTAATGGAGTTATTCGTACGTTCCTGTATGGTCTTTGGATAGAGGAGACTACCGCCAAATCTTAACAATGCTTCCCATTCATACAAAGTCAGAGACCAGCTGTTTTCACACATGGTAGAGATCTGACGACACCTGAGCAAGTACTAAGATGTGGCGCCTTCTGAGTGTTGCTACATCACATCAAGGTCCAGCTCATACGCTGAGGGACGTTGCGTACGCTCGCTTACATCCGCCGTTTCTGTCAAATTCAGATTGCTATTCTTATCGTCCTTAATCAGCGGCCCTTTCACAAGTCTACATGCTCCTTGCGGTTAGCGTTAGCCTTCCCGGACCAAGGCTGAATTCTGTCACCTTGCTATACAACATTGAAGAGCCGCATGTCGCTGCCATTCACAGATCGCATGAAGCATCGTACTGCGACCGTCAGTCCATCGATTCTGAGTCAATCAGGGCGAAGCTTTCCCACACGGAAGATGAACCTTTCTACCAAGCTTCTGGCTGAAGCACCTACAAGATCAAGAGCGCAGAACACAGCTGCAGCGGCACCAGAGACGAAACCAAGAAAGGCCAATAGCGAGGTGCGCAAACAGCAGAACAGGATAGCGTCGCGCAACTACCGTACGTCCTCCTGACGAGTTGGACCACCCGTTGAGTAGTATTGACGTTGCTCAAACACAGGAGAGAAGCGCAAACGCAAGCTCCAACAGCTACAACAGCTACTCGAAGACGATGACCTAGGTGATCAACAGGGACATACAAGGTCGACGAGCCCTTACGATGATTGGTCTTGTTCGGGATCAGTCCGGTATGAGCGTTCTATAGCAAGCTCGTCCCCTCACATCACAGTTTTGCCAGGCAACTTCAGCTCCCCACAATCTGATCACGCAACAATACCCGAGCAGGCATGGAGTACGGCTGTCACATCGGCTACTGAAGAACCACTCTTGTACACCCATCCGTACTACGAACCATTCCTGCAAACAACAGCGCACAACGTCGGCACTTCTACAGCTACAAGCTATCCGGCCTGGAACACAATACCATGGACCGCCGGTACAGGCTACTCCACCCCAAATGTGTCTTATCACTCGACGTACCCATCGCATGCATCGCTCTGGCCGCCGTCTGGGTTCGAAACTATGTATGCCCACGCAGTGCATCAACAACAGGCAGTATCAAGTACAAGTTCCTACGTACCTTCGTGGCAGTATCACGCAAGCGAGGAGTTGCCAGCTGGAATTGCATTAGATCCTTATGGCAGAAGGTATCATCCGTATGAGCCATGTTAAGACTTCTGTGTCTTGCTACCAATAATACTATAGATTCTTCTTAACAGCTCCCAAGTTCCTACATTACTATTACTGCGCTACCTCGGCCGTGTGTATCATAATATATGCGTACCACCTCGTTGTCCCAGCCACGATCGTAGCTCAAAGTGCTACCCCATATGGTATCTTGCATCCAAAACGCCAAACAGCACGCAAACCATGAAACCAAAGACCATTACTGTACCTTATGCAACCGCCCGGTTTGTCAGAAAGATTATCATGAAAACTCACTATCCACCGACCTCTTCGATAACAAGCCCTCCAGCTTCAACCCGCTCCTCGACCGCAAATTCAGCCGACTATTCGTCAGCTTCCTCGTAAGCCCTGTCCCAGAACTCGTACTCGACTCGCTCTCCTGCCATACCTCACTCCTCGCTTTACGCTGTTGAATGTGCTGCAATGTCTTCTTGAGCGCAGCATATAGGTGCTGGTTATCGCTCATATCAAGATCGACCCAGAATGAATAGATAGATAGCCGGTTGCGGTTGATATCTTTGAACTGCTTGAGAATGTACTGACGCGCTGAGCTGTCCGGATCAGTGGCGTTGGGTATGTAGTCTGGGAAGAGGGTTTCAAGTGGCGAGTAGCGCAGTTTGTCGCGGAAACGGGTGAAGTTGTTGAGTAGGAGGATGACGGCGGAGTCAGCGAATTTGGGGGATGTGGCCCAGGACTCGAAGCTGGCGAAATCGTCTAGAAGTTGCGACTTTGTTGTTTGGCCGTAGAAAGGCCGGTCGTAGAGCGAGACGTCGACAGTGTAGACGAGTGATGTGGCGCTGTCGAATTGGTGGAACCAGCGTTTGCGGAATTGGTCTGGGATATAGCCATTGATGTTGAAGAGGTGGACGTCCAGTTCATCCCAATTGAAGCGTAGCTCCTTGATGCCTTCGATTGACTGATTAAGACGGATGATGTCTGCTTCTGTAGGTATGTAGTCTTCTGAGGCGATTCTCTGAACCTCCTGGGCAAAGTAGGGCGCATATTGTGGGAAATCGATCTCGAAGTTCTTGAGGTACATTGCTGAGAACTCAGCGCTGACCCACAGATTTCGTACAGCAGCTGCGGCTTCATTTGTAATGCGGTACATGTCAACCAAGTCCACTTCGTCCAGCAAGATAGCAAAGTCATGACTCAGGGCCGTAGGCAGGTTGATACCGGTGTCCTTCAGCAGGTCAATGATAGAGTGGATGAGCAGGCGCATCGTAGAGCGCACGGCGTCTCGAAACCTCATGCGGTCTTCTGGTGAATAGTAGCCCTCGGCATACAAGACTTTGATTTGATGCATGACGAGGTCTTTGCCGCTATTATCCTGGCCCATCAGCATGAGTTTTGTCTCTCGTCGAAGCGTCATGCTGTCTTCCTGTAACGCGCGATCAATTGCTTCGGATCTGATAGCAGCTGCGGCATTGTCATAGTCCTTCTCGGTCGGTTCCTCATAGGTATCTTTCCGCTTGAAATTCTTGTGGTAGGATAGTCTGAGTCCTTGGATTCCTCTGGAAACGCCTGTAAGGACTGTCATGCATCCACCATTCCACTTTGATGACCGCGCTAGTACTTTCATAGATAGGTCATCCTCCTTCCTGATCTGGCGACTCTTGTAAAGCAGGATCTTGCGCTGCGCAGTAGTGTGACTGAGAAGGTCAGAACGCCTCAGGTCGAATTCTGTGAAAACCATAATTTTCTTACCATTTGCATGCAGCCAGCAGTATGCGCACGGATTCTGATTGTCGCTCAGCGACGTCTCGAAGCCGTTCCATTGACCGGCCGCCAACGGCATACTTGAGCTTGACTGCGCAATCCACTGCATCCGGGTCCGGTTGTCGAAGACTTGCGATCAAATGGTCCACATGTCGCACGAGTAATGCGCAGGATGCCATCAAGACATCCAAGTCGGAGAGAAGCTGGGGATGCAGATCATTGATCGCATAGTTGAGCCAATCGTGCACATTGTCCAGATTCGATCGCAAAGCCGTGAGTTGTGCTATGAGATTGATAACTGTTTCATTACAGCCCGTCCAACGGTCGTGCAGCTGCCGGAGCGCATTGATGCCTTGTCGCAGTCTGTCTATGTTCATTCCAACTGTACTGATGAACTCGTACACTCTTTTCTCGCTCGGCGGAACGACCGCCATTGCGCAATCGGGTGTCGCAATGTGTGTAAGTTGTGTCAACTCGTGATGACTTGCATGAAAGTCAGGGTGAGGTGGAGAAGGACTGGTAATAACTGTCGCAAATTGCAGATCTCAGCGGTCGGTAGACTTGATTTAGGTTAGCGCTTGTATGGGGATAATCACGGGATAGGTTCCGGAGTTGTCAACGCCATAAAAGGTGTGGACCAATAGCTCGAGCGATTAAGCACCGGGAGAGGTTGTTGGCCGAGGATAAGCAATCCTTTGGCGCAAGTTGTTGTGTGACCATTATGTCTGAATCAAAAGAACCGTAAGCCATTGCGCGGTGTTGGAGCGAAATTTCCGGCCTTCAAGAAAGGTCAAAATGATGGTCGAGAGATGACTCGAGCGGTGAACAGCGCAAAGTGACAGGAAACGCGCTCAGGTTTCACGGCACGCCGCACGCGCTTCGAGCTCACGTGCGCTAGTGCAAACCTTATTTTGTGTTTCACATTGAGTGGCTGGCTACCGTCCGGGTACCAGGAACAAGAATCATTGATGACATTTGGACCTGCATGTGCAGTCATCAGCATATCTTCATGGTCGTTCTCACGGCAGTTGTAGGTTGGCCGATTGCAATTGCTTACCCTTGGAGGTTTGCACCTGCAGCGAAAAAGAGATGTGGCTGATGCACGACGCTAGCGAATTCAGTCGCCACACAGACTTGCTGTGTCGTCATCGTCGAAGAGTCACTCTCCAGTCAATACCAAAGAGGTTACGCCTGTACAGCCCACGGGGTACCTGATGACTCCGGCGTCAGCACTGAATGTTTACAAATTGGAAAGTCTGGAGCGCGGTACATATGTAGCACCACAAGCAACAACACACTAACGAACATGGCGACGCTCAGTACGTTGCCCAATGAGATTATCTCAATAATCACCAGCCATTTCGATCGGCCCAGAGATCTGCTCCACCTGGCTTTGACAAGTCGCCGACTATCAGAGTTTGCGAGGTTGGATGGATGGAAGGCTCTGCTCAAGGGACGCTTCCGTCTCAATGGATTAGACACAGATGCCCAGAACTCAGTACACGGCTTGACCACCCTCTACCGGAACTGGGATCGGAAAGGTTTCGTCGCCAGATACGTGGAACCCAGTATCGAGACTACAAGTCTAAATACCTGGGAACCAGCACGATGGAGAGGACCTCGCGGGCAGACCATGGGTTACCAGCCTAGCATTGACAGCTACGAAGAGACCTTGGGGTCGTGGGCTAAGAGAAGGGAGGTTTTGGCGTGGTCCGCTGGCACGCAAATTGTCATGAGAGTGAAAGAGACGGGATCAAGAAACAAAGATGATCTCACGGACAACACGAGAACCCTCGACTCTTTTGGGCATTCGAATTCGTGGTACACCTACAAGGTCCCAGACAGCAGCGAAGGGAGAGACGATATCACAAGCCTGCGACTCCTTCGACCGCATCAGAAAGAGCAAGGCTTCGAGACAATGGTTTTTGGTACAGCTTCTGGTCAACTTGCACGACTCGACGTCGATCCACAGCAGTCCCAAACCATCGAGCAATGCTTTAACACCCTTGATCGAGCTGTTGGTGCTCTTACTGTATCCTCTTCTAGCACACCTCTGCTGGCGGCGACTCTTGGAGACACGTCGTTGTCACTCTTTCCTTTGGACTGCGATGTATCTGAGAAGCCGATCGAAGCAGTATCAGATGTGACACCAACCATACAAGGAGCTCGAACTGGCCGCATCTGGTCTTGTCAATTCCTGTCAGAACACAAAGTCGCTATTGGCATTGGACCAACCAGTGAGCCAATACAAGTTTACAGGATCACACCAGACGGCTTCTTGTCCGATCCATACCGATCTTTCACACTAGGCACAGCCCGGAGCTCACAAACTTCCATCTATCCAATCCTACCAGTCTCAGATCGCACACAAGGCGGTTCACAAGCCGGCAACGTCTTTCTATCAGGCGGGTACGACGGCATCGTCAGACTCCACGACCTACGCTCTCCTCGCGACGTCGAGAATCTATACTGGGATCCCATAAACGACTCCTCTATCTACTCACTCGCAACACAAGGCCTCGAACGAGTCATAGTTGGCATCTCAATGCACAGCATGCTCAAAGTCTTCGACCTGCGTCTGTCAGGCTCACACGCCTACCACAGCATCTCTCTCCCCTCTCAGCCGAGATCAAAACCTCGAGGCCGAGACTATGCCTCAAATGCCATTGTCAAAGCATCAAAGGACATCACATCCGCTATCTGCGGCGGCTGGAATCTATATTTGAACCCGCGCAACCCACCAAAACGCGAAGCCTACCGGGAAGACTACTGGCGCGGCCGTGAAGACTCGCCTGTGTACAGTCTTTCCATTCCATCAGCCACAAGTCCGAGCTTGTATGCCGGCCTCGAAGGCTTAATCCAAAACCTCACATTCCACGGCATCGCCGACCCATATCCGGATATTTTGCTTTCACAATCTGTAACACACTTCGCAGGTGGTGGTGCGTTTGATGTAGGATCATCATACAATCCTAGAGGGGACGCTCTGAATTTGGGCATGTATGAGCAGGGCAACGAAGAGGGATTGGGTATGCAGCTTCTTGTGCAAGACGATGTTACTACCGAAGTAGCACATAATGGTCTGAGGCGGGAGGATGTAAAATACGGAGGTCTTGATGAGCGATGGAAAGATCTTAGAGACGAGAAGGACCGATGGACAAGAGGTGTGCCTCAAGGCCCAAGACAGGGTAACAGAGGCGGAAGGGGTGGTAGAAGTAGAGGCAGAGGTCGCGGCCGTGGTCGCGGTGCTTAGATCCCCTACCCCCTGCCAACTTCGTTCAAGGGCAGCACTAACTGGAGGAGCGTTTTGCTGACTCAGCGGGCCCTATCTCATGTAGCAAAAAAGGCGGATTCAAGCTCGGATTAATGGGAGGTACTCAGTACTATTCTGTAAGCCATCTGCAATCTGATACCCCTTTTTAGGACTACGGCGCTTGCTGTGTGCCCTGTACCACAAGAGTCCGCCGAACGTTACTCCAAACAGTGCTACTCTTCGTCAAAGCACAACCTTCGTTTTCTCTTCGCCTTTCTCATCATCCACACCCAGTCTTAGCACTCTCCCAAAAAAGCTCCTCTGCACCCTAACCATTTCCTCCCCACCCGGCATACCCGGCTCAGACATTACACCCCCATGATACACGCCCGGCCAAACATGCAGTTCCGCACTCCCACCATCTCACCAAATTTTACTCGCAAAAGCCACCGCCTGGTCCCTCATACTCTCACACTCCCCAACATCAATAAACGTCAATGGTAGATCTGCCAAACTGTCCGCTCGCCCAGCAACTTTCACACCATCAGGATCGTTCCTATCACCATCACCCAGAACAGCGTCCCAGGCCTTCTGGTCCATCCACCCAGGCCACGTCGTGCCATCCCAAAACTGATTGGGACTGGAGTAAAGCGTGTACCAGTCGTCGAGCATGGGAATATCCAGCACCAACGCCGCACACTTCGGGCCCCCATCTTCCTACTCAACAACGCTGCACTAGCAGCCGATACCGCTCCACCGCTTATTCCATACAGCACGATCTTGCTAGAATCGATGTCCAACTCCTTTGCGTAAGAAACGAGGTACACGAGCCTGGCATAAAAATCGTAAGCGCCCGCTGGCGCAGGATACTCTGGGGCTAAGCGGTATTCCGGGGATGCGAAGACGATGTTGTTGGAGGGTGTGAAGTGCGACATGAAGAACTCGAGATCGAAAAAATCGATCCCCGGCTACCTGGCCGCCGCCGTGGACGTGATACACTACCGGTCGTCCATTGGCCCACTTCTTCTGCGCTTGGCCTTCTGTCTGAGGGAGCTGGTACAGCGCGAGAGTAACGGGTGCATCACTTAACCCGCTCACGCCCGGGACGGTGATATATGTGTGGAGGTACTCAGGCTGCTTTCTGGCGATACTGGAGGCGTTTATGTTGGATGCTTCCATGCCCTGCTTGATCGTGGGGGTGTCGAAGGTTTTGGTGGGGTTCGGGAAGCCGGCGGCAGACTTGTAGGAAGGGACGAAAGGAGGACGGTTGGGTTGGTCTGCCATGATAGATATCAGCAGGGATGGAGTTTCCAGTGTAGCAGCACGACTCGCCGAGTGTGGAGGGTCGTCGAGTGCTCTTTTTATCTCTCCTTCTAGCCATAACAAGGTTACAATAGACTGCACCGCAAACCTGTAGCATTATCCATCCTGAGGTCAGAGTGCACGGTGTAAAACACGCCACCGCGATATACTGCTGAATACGAACGTAAGCAAGTGCTTAGGTGGTGATGATGATTTGGAAACCAGGTGACTAACCTCCCTCCTGGGGGTTAGAACATCCCTCCACGCAGAACCACGAACATCATTCCAGCACCACCACTCTCAACACTACCATCTAATAAATTCCTATTCAGTTGGTCGACATTTTTCGGACAGATCCTTAACTACCACCAGGCTTCAAAAACAACTCAGAACCATATCGTGCGCAGTCGTTGTCGGTCATTCGCTCGTATCATGTATAGCTAATGCGTACGCGGCCTAATTAGAATAGGAATATGTTCCTAACAGTTGTTATTGCTAACGTCGGTGTATAGACGGAGCTACCCGGACTTTATCACAGGGCCGTTTTCCTGGTGGTGATCAGTACCCGCTGCAAGCAGCATCTTGATTACCTGCTCGTGGCTGTTACGAGCAGTGGTACACCAGGTAGCACTGAACAAGGATCGCTCTCGCACTAACGCAGGCAAAGACAGAGCAACGGCAAGCCTCAGTTAGCTGAAGCAGAAACGAGGCCACGATCCAACGTACAGCAACAGAGCACGCAGAGCACTCTGCAGAAGCACCCTGCTGCTCTCACCGCGCTGCCGGATCACACAGAGCAAACGGATCACCACGTAGACACGTTCAGTATGTAGCACATAGACACGTTGCCCTTATGGCAGTGTGTTCAACCTCGTCGATCAACTTTGTTATTGGAATCTCACCTGCTCTCGAGCTAGACAGTCTACTCTGTACTACTCATTGCTACCAGCCGTCACGGTCTTTGACTAGACTACTACCCTTGACCACCACGAGCTTTGCTTAGGTGATCAATCCCTCCGTTCCTTCACATTCTACTCATCCCTGAGACCCAACCGAACTGTGCTTCCGAGTTTCGCTTAAAGTACGACTTCAACAGTGACTTGCGCAGCATCGCTCGATTACGACACTTTACTAACGTGTCGAGCTGACACACAGCCCATCGGAACCTACACTACCGTCAACTTCAGCTCTTCGGAGAGTTCGGTGAACACACATACATCCCGCAAGCTCCGCTCATCAGTGCAGCCTCGATGTCTTGCCTGACAGCAGCGTCCCTGTTCCATTTAGCCAACTCCTTATCGTTAGACAGCCTTTGCTGAACGTATCGTTGTATATCCTCGTCCACTACGTCCATCTGAAGACAGACAGTGTCCTCTACTTTAATGTAACTCTCCAAAGAGCTCTCGATATCCCGCTCTTTCCGGCTGGTCATGAGCAAATGCATGTTGTCAAGCTGCTACCCAGCCACTGTTGCAAGCACATCCATTAATTCTGGGCGTTGTGTACACTCATCGAGCGCACCGAGAACAATGTAAACATGCGTGAAGTGTTAGATCACCTACGGTGTCACCTTCAAAAGCGCATGCAGTGATGGCTGTCGTCCGTTTTCGCAGGATGAGAACAACGCGTCAACGCCTCTAGGTATCGTGACCAAATGTTGCAGGAGCTGGCAGAGCAATGAGCGGAGCATCAGCTCTGGATCTTGTTTCTGTGTATCGTTGAAGTCGAAGTCGAAGTATGCAGTCACCGTATTAGTGTTATCATGGCAGTGCTGCAGCGGATTCTCAATGATGGTAGAGCTCAGGATAGTCTTTCCACATCCTGGAATGCCATGCAGCCAGAGCCGTGATGCTGCACTCGCCTTCCATCTCGTAAACTACTTGTCCTCTAGCAGCCAGAGTCCAGTCTCAGCCTGCCGCTGCTTGTGCGCTTTGTGGTAGTTTGTGGACGGGTCAGGCGCCGAAAGCTAGTTACAGATCTAGCCAAGCCTTTCTTCTTGGCTTTGGCTGCGAGTCTTGGTATCGTTCGCAGAAGCACCTGCGTTGTCCTCAGAAGCCTCCTGTACCTGCTTCTGCAGCCTTTTGATTGCATTGTCTTTACCTTCGCCATATATAAGTGACATGTAGATGCCAAAGATGCCTAAGAGACAGTAAGCTCCATCTTCTTCGCGTGTCGTCTGGCGATTTTTTGTCCAGAGAAACGCTCAGATACGGTGAACTCGGACAACCGGCTTCCTTGGAGAGCGTCAACAGGTATTCCTGTAATCTTGTGAATGGTGTGTCTGAGCGACTCCTTGTCGCCCAGTCGCACTCCCTTACTAGAGAAGAACTCAACCGATTTTGGAGCCAGAAGTTCCTGGAGCGTCCAGCTTCGGGTAAACCACCTGCTTCTCTTGAAGGCTGACTCGCCATCTTCATCCAGAGTGTTCTGCTCAACGTCCGGAAGGTAGACGTAACACCTCGCTGCGTGCTGATACCAGCGGAATATGGAGTTGATTGCTTCTTGAAGCTCGGAGCTGTTTGACTTGTCGATGCAGCAGGTGATGACCCAAAAGTAGTCCAGACCATCCCGCTTAGCCTGGTGTGCGCAAAAGCGAAGCTTCCGATATCCCTCACTGCTTTGATTATCAATGTCTTTCGCGTCGTCGATATACTTCAAATCGTCGAAGGTCACCTCCTGCCCGTCCTTCCAGGTATTTGAGAGGATCGTATAGTTAGGAATCTCCTCGTTACCAATATAGTCTTTGGACCATTTAGGCCTTTCATCGCTTGTAGTGCATAATAGTCGCATCAAGTCCAGTGTACGTTTGTATGCGCGAGTAGTAGAGGGAGATCTCGTAGCCTCCAGGAAGGCTGAAGGTATCGATCGCGCACAGCGTCTCGGTCATATTGAGCATGCGAGTTTGAGCTGTCGAGTTCCGTAAGTGCAAGTAGAGGAAGGAATTGGTTGACTGAGTAACAGGAAAGGACAGAGCCGCGACAAGCTGCAGTGAAGAAAGCTGGTGACCAGAGCAGGCTGTCACTCGAACACCGAGAGCGGGGGCTGCAGCCTGCCGCTATGCCGTGGCGTGAGGCTGAGGCTGGGTTGACAGATCATAATCGCGCGAAGGGAGCAGCTTCTAACCACGACTGCAACTAGGAAGGCAGCGTTTATGCGTGGAAGCGATGTAGAACGTGGAACTAAGCAAGAAGTGTGAACGCAAGATGCGTGTCGGTCACAGCTTCTAAGGCACTTGTGAGGGATGGGCGTCTGTGCAGCGCGCTGGTCTGTGCAAGAAACGCCCTGGCTTCAAGACTTGCGGCGACAACAGCCACCACCACTTCCATGTACCATGTAGGTAGGATAACGCATTCACTCGGCATCAGTCTGCGACCTAACGCATGCGATCGACTATGTCCGCATTCATTCCACTCGACACAGTGCGGCTATCAACCATTGGGTGCACTACCGGTCACTCCTTTGCGCGAGTATGCTGCTCATGGACCCTACGCGTTGCGAGAAGTTTTGAGAAAGAAAGCATGCGCCATAACTCGAGCTGTTTTGGTATAGCGGAGGTGTATATGTCAGGCCGCTTAGCGTACAGAACCCATTGGTCTATTGGGCTACAGTCAAAACCCTCCGAAAGAGCGATAAGGATGGTTGTTGACCTTAGAGCAGGGGTGCGACGTCGTCGCAGCTTCTGGCACCGCCGAATAAATGCTTGAAAGCACAGTAGAGGATGCTGTAGTTTTTGTATCGAAAATTGGCAGAGATGAAGATACGTCTGAAGTATACTATTGAACTAGCTCAGACTTTACTAGATAGAGGGGCAAAGTTTGGTGGTGATTGACCGGTGTTGGTGGTTCTGCGCGGTGGGATGTTCTAACTCCAGGGAGGGAGGTTAGGATTTATTGGGACTTACACATCTCGCTTTCCTTGCTGACGACCGGCCCGACTCAGTGAAATAGCGTCCGGAAGGCGTTGCAGATTCCGTGCCGTAAGCAAATCAGGGACACACAATGCGGTAGTGACATTGCTTGCCGTAACACCGACACGATGTGAATTGTTGAAGAGTGAGGGAGTGAGATGATTATTATGAACAGTCTAATTCTTGATTTGGTATACAGCCAACTACATGACTGGTAGAAAACATACAACTCGAAACCCCGCCTTTTGCAGCGGGCAAAGATGCTCAGCGCTTGAGCGATGGAAGATCTGTCTAGCTCTAAGATCAAAGTAAGAAAATGTATGATGCATCGCAAGTCAATTGGACTGCCATGTTATAATGCCATAAGAACATGAAAAAAGTATAAAAGGAATCAGAGGCAGTCTTAAATCTTCTCTGTGGGAACACCTGGCACTGAAGTCGATGGGCCGCGCTCCACAGTCGTGGAGGTAGCGTTATTGCTAACCTTCTCTTTGTCAACGTGACTGCCGACATGGCTGGGCTCGTTGAACAACTGCTCCTGCGCGGCGCCCTTGTGGGCACCAACCTCCGTCTTGTCGGCCTTCTCCTTCTTGGTCTTGGGCATGCGGATGAGCCAGTAAAGAGCGAGGGCGGCGAAGATGTTGAAGATGACATAGGCCCAGAGGATACCGAAATTGCGCCAGACGTCGTCGTAGTTGGAAGACAGCTGGGCGAGGAAGACGTCAGTGCTCTTGATGGCGCAGAATTGGCAGTTCTCGGTCGCTTCGGGGTTGTTCATGTAGCCACCGCGCACGTCCTCGTACGCTTGGATGTAAGACTGGCAAGTCTGACCTTGAGGAGGATCGAAGTGGACGAACTCGTTCGAAGCGCATTGTACTGAACTTCTCGCTAGACCTGTCGCCAGTAACCCAGACACCATGTACGTGAATGGCGAGAGGCGGTACATGAAGATCCAGAAGCGAGGGAAAGAGGAAGGCGTAGCGAGGACACCACAAAAGACCAAACAGAGCGAGAACATCAAGTTGGCAAGGTTACCACCGGTCTCAGCCGACTCGATGCCAGCAATGACCATGTGCGTAAAGGTCGAAGTGAACAACAGGAACATCCAGGTGAAGAGGAAGAGTTGGAAGCCGCGGTAGTGGACCTGATCAGTGGGCTCGGCGTTACGGTACAGGCCGATGGGGTAGGACCAGCAGAAGTAGATGAGCACAGCCATGAGCGAGTTCCAAGGAAGCTCAACAAGGATGTTGGAAAGCATGAACGCCTTCCAGGAGTAGGCCTTGCTGGGACGCTCACGGACCTCGTACAAAGCACGCTGGGTGACGAAATGAGGCATGATTTGCTGGACGAGTTGACCGAAGATAGTCATCAACATGAAGACACCGAACATCTGGTTCTGGAGACCCTGCTGAGTGTTGGGCATTTTATAGAGTGAGAAACCAATGAAGAGAGCCGAGGTAACACAGAGGAGGGTCTTGGAGTAGATGTAAGCAGGGCTGCGCCAGTACTGTTGGAAGACACGCTTGGTGGTCTCGCGGAACTGCTCGCCGAAGGGAGCGGCAAACTCGCGGTAGGCGGCCTTGTCCTCTCGCTTCTGAGCAGATATGGTGCGCTCGAGACGGTTTTGCTGCGAGCGTTCAACCTTGAGCTCCTCGAGGTGGCGCTGGACCTCGGCATACTCGGGGGAGTCGCGCCATGTCTGGTGCCAGTCGATGTCAGTGTGCGATCCGGGAGCTGCGCCAATGACCTCAAGCATCCATTCAGCGGGGTTGGCCTCAGCAGGACACTGAGGACCACCGTTGCGGACGAAATAGTCGACAAGGATCTTGGAGTTGTTGCCGACATCACCATAGTAGACAGTGCGGCCACCCTTGGCGAGGAAGAGAAGACGATCGAAACGTTGGAACAACATGGCAGACGGCTGGTGGATAGTGCAGAGAATGGCTTGGCCATTCTTCTTCAACTTATCCAAGAGGTCGAGAATAGCCCATGAGGTTTGAGAGTCGAGACCGGAAGTAGGCTCGTCCAAGAAGAGAAGCAGGGCAGGCTTAGCAGCCAGCTCAACACCAATGGTAAGACGCTTGCGCTGCTCGACGTTGAGACCTTCACCAGGAACTCCAACAACGGCATCAGCGTATTCATCCATATCGAGGAGCTTGATGACTTCGCTGACGTAGTCGATCTTCTCTTGACGAGAGACGTGGGCAGGCTGACGGAGGAGGGCGGAGAAGGTAAGAGCTTCACGAACGGTCGAGGTGGCCAAGTGCAAGTCCTGTTGCTGAGCGTAGCCGGTCTTGCGCTGGAAGGATTGATCACGGGGGGTACCGTCGACCAGCATTTCACCAGTGATAACACCCATGGTAGTACGCGTAGCCAAGACGTCGAGAAGAGTAGTCTTACCGGCACCAGACACACCCATAAGGGCCGTCAGAGTACCAGGCTTGACCCAACCATCGACGTGATCCAGAATACGGCGGGGTTCACCCTTGATCTTGATGTCATAACAGACGTCCTTCCACTGGAAGATAGCAGTCTGGCGCTCGATGATGGCGATGTTGTCATTGCTGTCGGCATAACCGGCGGGACGACCAGTGGGGTTGTTCTCGAGATCATCAGTGGACTTGGCCTTGGGGACCTTGTAACCACGACGGAAGACAAGGACTTCACCCTTGGACTTAGCGGAGGTAATGAACTCGGTAGCAGTAAGGTAGACCATCATGAGACCGAACATGAAGACCCAAAGGATACCGAAGTTGCGCCACTTGTGCGAGCGCTGATACTCGTACGCAGAGTTGATGTAGATACCACCATCAACGAAAGGCTGACCGGGGACGGAACCAACTGCAGAGCAGGCGCGCTCAGTCCCAGATGCGTTTTCGTAGCCTAAACCTGTGGGGACGAAGATGTTGCACTCGAACTGCCTGCCGACAAACTCGTTGACCATGAGAGCCTCGAATCCGTAACTAACAGGGTTGATGTAGCGGATCCACTTGGACCAACCCAGCATGTAGTTGGGAGGGATAGCGAAACCAGTGTAGATGACAAGACCCAAGATGAGGATAGCAGCGGGTGCCAGAGCCTGGACAAGGGACTTGGACAGGGAGGCGATCGATCGGAAGAACATGGACATGACCAGCGTAAGGGTAAACGAGATCAAGACGAAAAAGAAGAAGTTGCCAGGCTCGCGACGCAGGTTGGTCATGAAGTACAGAACCAAGTTGAACGTGATCGCATTGGCAATCTTGTACGGCATATCCGTCAACATACTGGCGAAGGCTTCAGCGGACGGGTGGTAGAGAGCGTATCGAGAGTGCTTTTCGACGATAGGACGTTGGGCGTAGAGAGTGAGGATTTCGAGAGCGGAACCGAAAGCGTTCATGAGAATGGCGAAGAAGAGCAGGGCGGATCGCTGGTAGAAGGAGCTGGTAGTAGACTGGAGGTTGAAGAAGACGGACGAGATAATCAGGGCCATGATGGAGTTGGCGATGAGTTGAGAGAGTGTGATACTGGGATCAGCCTTTAGGCGGACGAAACCACGCCACAGGCAAAGCTTGACCTGCTGCATGTAGGAGAGAGTGTAGGGGGACTTCGCGCGCTGGCCCTTAGCCTGTTGGAGCTTGCGGGACTCAGCGAACTTCTGAGCCTGCTCGCCACCAACAGGGTACTTCTGCTCGTAGGCATCGATCTGAGCCATGAGCTCGACGCGCTCCAGGGAGTCCAACCAGCGCTGGTGGAACTCATCAGGTGTGCGAGGAACACGACCTTCAAAGCCTTTTGCAACAATGCGCTCCAGGGGAGAGGTCATGGAAGTGAGGAAATCAGCATCGGTCTGACGGTCGGGGCAAACGAAGCCCATCTTGACGAAGAAGGCCTTCGCCTCGGTAGTCCTGCCGTAGAAGATCTGGCGACCCTCGTACAGGACAAGAACCTTGTCGAAGAAGTCGTACGCAGCCTGAGGAGCCTGGTAGATGGCAACACACGCCGTAGTACCGTTGATATCAGTCTCCATGCGCAGAGTCTTACAGAACTCAATGGCGTTAGCGGAATCGAGACCACGAGTGGAGTTGTCCCAGGCCTGTAGAGGCGCTCGGCTGAGGGAAGCTTCGGCAATGGTGACACGCTTGCGTTCTCCACCAGACACACCGCGGATGAAGTCGTTTCCAACACGGGTGTTGATCGTATGCGAGATACCGTACATGGCCATGATGACATCACGCTGGTGCTTAGCATACTCGTCTGCGGAGACGCCACCGGGGATGTGGCGGGGACGACGGGCGAGGGCAGCGAAGTAGAGAGTCTCGCCGACAGTCATGGCGGGGAAGTGGACATCGACTTCGGCAGTGTAGATGGCCTCACCGCGGTAATTCTTCTGCATGAGCTCTGAGCTGACACCTGGTTGGAGTTAGCAATTGCGCACTATAATTGCTTTATATCAGGTTGGACATACCTTGGTAGTTCAGCTTGGAGTTCTCATCGACAAAGAAGCCGTGCGTCTCTCCGGTAATGGTTTTGAGGAAAGTCGAGCATCCAGAACCAGGAGGTCCAAGAACAACCAACATCTCACCAGCCTCAACCAAACCATCGACACCCGTTAAAATGTTGATCTTGCGACCTTTGTCGCCCTTCAACTTCTTGAACAGAGCAGGACCCTCGAGCAAAACATTACCAACACTCTTTTGGTAATCCGTGTCGGAACCGAACCCGTGAACATTGAGATTCCTGAAAGAGATACCGGCTTGCCTGGGAGGAGCTGCTTTCTCGTCTGAAAGCTGGAGATTCATCATGGCCTTGGTCCAGGCACGAGCATTGAAGTTCTCGCCAGAAGGATCCAACGACGAGCCTGGTGCAGCTTGGAATGGGTTCTGGTGATGTGAAGCGGATTGGTGGCTCTGAGAAGTCAAACGTCTCGCAAGCTGCAGAACCTCATGTTCTCTTCGGGCAGTCTCCTGGTCCTCGGCATCTTGGTTGTACGGTACCTCCTTCTCGACGGAACCGGTGGTGTGGTGATGGCTCCTGGGAGGCGAGTTCTGGGCAGCAATTGTTGATGAATCAGATGATGTGTCGTGGTGGTTGTCCTCATCGTGGAAGTGTGATTGTGATGGTCGGCGAGCTTGCATCTCTGGAGTAGGCACGCCTCCAGCTGCGGCCTCGCGGTCGTAGTTGGAGGTGAAGTTGCCTACGAGAGACATTGTGATTGGGCGAGCGCCACTATGATCCCCGGGTCGGCCAGCTGTATTAAAGAAAACGTGTACTGGTACTGTAGTTGAATGGCAACTGGTATGGTATCGAGAAAAAGAAAGTATGGGTATTAAAGGGTGCTAGGGCCAGGAACCTGGGAGTTGGGAAACAAACACTGCGAGCGGGAGGAGCTGGCTGATAAACGGTAGCGCACACCAGGTAATGAGGTCCACCCAGCGGCGAGGGTAGGGGTTTAGATCCACAGGCAACAGCTTGGCTTGTTGCGACCGGAGGCGGATGCGATCACGCCCGGAGCGTTGGCTGCTCGCTTGCGTCCTGAAGTGGCTTCCGGAATACGTTGCATACGGATCCGAGTGCGAGCCACCAATAGGAGCGCGAGCTGTGCAAGGGCTGAAATTCGTCCTCCGCTTTTCCATGAGCTCCGATGATGTTTTTGCTGCTGCAGGATGCACATCTGGTGCGGCTCTGGTGCGGTGACCGCACCGCGTGCTGTCTTTCCAGCGCAGCGGTTCTTGGATGCATCTGAACACACTCTGAACACTGCATTGCTATTCTTGAAATGCATCGAACTGGCTCAAACAGTGTAAACAATGAGTAGATACCGATTTTTTTTCATTCGCCTACAGTAATATCAATGTCAGCCTCTGGGCACACCATGGCGCACGTCCGCACCAAAGAGGAAGTCGAATAGGCCAGAGTTACGAACGCCTTAAAATTGTCAAAGACTCATCATGATGCCGACTGTCGCAACCTTTAGCCTGTTAAACTCTGCCGTTGACGTCTGACACCTCGGGCCTTCTCCGTTCATACCCGTCGTCATCGCCATCAAGGCTTCCTTACCAGCAATGCCCTCTCATGTTTGCCTCCATCACAACAAACATCAAAGAAGATTGACCCCAGAGATCCAGGCTCCAAAGTGGATCACCACATTCTAGCGGACGAAAAGCGCAAATAGCCCGCTCAGGGTGAATCGCTCAAGTGGAGCCGCCAAACATGTGCGCGTCGCTGTCAGGGAACCGGCTAGTCTTTCCATTCCGTAACGCTGCACCGTGCGTTCCTCGCGTGGCTCGAGATTTCACACTTGACGGATCCATTGCGCATCCGTCTGCCGACCATCCATCTTATCTTAGCTTACTTTCAGCCTTACACGCTCTAGTGGCGGCGAGCATACAAGAACATCCGGCTGCCCTTGCGAAACCTGGAGAATGTTACACGCAAGCTGCAACCAGTCCCGCCGGGTACTTTCTGACGGATGATCTGTGAGACGCTGCTGCAGGCTGCAAGGTGATCTTGGCGCATCCATGACAGAGCGAATCACAGCTTACCAATTCCGTGGAGTGTGTTATCATCAATTAGTCGGGCAGAAGATGACTGCTGCCTTATTTTTGACGACTTCCAAGGCTCACATACTGGAGCTGAGTAAGATTTTAGATGAGTAGGTGCGTCGTTGCTGTCACAGAGGCGCGTCGTGTGATGGAGTCCAGGAGCGTCTTATACCAGAAGATGGGTTGTACGATTTTAGCCATGTATGACTGACCTCACTTCATGAAGTTTGATGTCATCTGGCTACAAGAATCGATTAACAATAATCGAAATGTGAAGTGTGCGAAGAGCGATCGTACATCGGCGGAAGATCATGGCGATTGTACACGGTGACGGTCGTTAAAGCATCAATCTTGTAGGTGCATGTGCCCGAAATTTTGCAACTGCTATGTCCGCTACCAGAGACAGGTCCTCCCCGTCACACGACACATCAGCTCAGTCAGATAGTTTTGACGAATACTTGCCGTTGTTCTACGAAGTTTAGTCGGTAAGCATAATGTATGAGGATTTCGTACTCACCCACTGCGAGAACGGGGTGAACGTATGCACCTTGTCATCAATACTCAAGGCACCTTTGAATTTGCTCAGATGTATCATCGAGTACCAGATTTCGCCTGTAGATGGTGGCCAAGTTATGTGGATCATGATATCTCGAACAGCATCCACGTCGAGATCCAATCGCCTGAGAAGGACGAGGGGCTTCAACCAGGACGTCAAGTGTTGCCTATCTCTCTCGTAGGAGCAACGATAGCCAAGTTACTTCAGCACTCCCTGTACGCTGGTTGCGACCATCTCGTCGATATGTCGCCGGAATTTCTGAATGTCTGATGCCTTATAGAAATTGCTTTCGTCACAAGTGAGTACAAACTCAGCAACGTCGTACTCCAGAGCCTTGGCTCGAAAGGCGGGCAATGGTATGTGAACCCGCAGTCGCGTATGATGCCTGCAGACATTTCGTAAGTACGCCTCCTCGGATTTTGATCGAGGATCTTGGGGCATACACGTCCAGTGTACCCATATGTGCTTCCACTGCTGGGATGCGAGCGTATCCTGTTGTGAACGCAAGCTCTTGCCCTCCGGGTCCGGCTTGGCCGAGAAAATCGTCCAAGGAGGAGTAACCCGCAAGTGTGGACCTGGCAATGAGGTCAGCGCGCTCGGCGAGATCCTCCGGGGTGATGTCGTCCCAGGCGGCGATGCTGCGACTGACGAGGGAGCTCCATGCGTTGCGCTCACATGTTGACGCGTATAATGAGCTCGAAGGATCTGACATTGGGACATGATGCAGATCTGGCTTCAGACCAGTATTGACGACTGGCAGTGCTAGTGAAGTAGACGTCGATCATTCAGCCTTGCACACGACCGGTCAAGCTTCAGCACGTTTGCTTCATTCAACTTTCAAAATGCATGTTTTGCATGCTCAAAAAGGCTTTACAGTAACTTGTCGCGGGGCAGGGCATTGATAGAGATGAGGTCAGAAAGCGGAATGTGATATAAAGGTGTATTTGTGAGTTGGATCGTGAAGTAGGTGGAGCACGATGCACTTTCTGAAGTGTGAGGCGGATCTCTGGATTGTCCAAGCAGACAAGTGCATGCGGTGAGGCAGGTGCATCTGGTCGATAGAGGCAGGCAGGCGCAACGGGGGGAGATGCAAAACTTGACGCGTTCACATTGCAGCAACCTGCCCAGGGGATAAAGCATGAATAGGCCGTAGTTTGGGACATTTGGATAGCTTATTACCGGAACAAATCGATCCAGCCCGTAAACTGACTTGATAAAGAACGTGCTAGCGATGTCATAACGATGGAATGCTTCCCTAGTGACCACAGTGAAAACCGTTTAACCCATTAGAAACCTTGCCAGTCCAACAAACCAGGACCGGGAAAACCGGTGCCAAAATGAGACGTTTACGTCAACCCTATCCGCTGTACAAGAAAGGAACATCGAACCCAGAAGCGTTACGCAACACTCTCTGGTTTGGCCCCACACGCCATGCCAGGCCCTCCATTGATGGTCGGGACCCGGAACATTGCTCTCCGCTACTACTCCGGTCTAAATTCGACGGTCAGAAGCAGTGACATCTGCTTCCCGTCTTACACCGAATCCGTTGCTAGTGCTGATGACATCCTTGGACCATTCAATAGGATACTAGTAAGAGTCGCCGAAGAATTGGCTAGCAAGAACAATGTCCTTATCGCCGTTCGCAAAGTCCCAGCCCACGATCGTAGGATCTTGACTGCAGCAGATAATTCTACGAGCGTCGAACTGCAGTTTGAAGACACGTGAGTTGGTGCCTTGGTTGGCAAGGGGTACGCCAAGTGGGTGGGGATGGTGGTGGTGATGAGGACCGTGATGGTGGTGGTGAGCTGCAGCATTTGCAGGTGCTCCTTGCTGTGCTTGTTGTTGTTGTTGTTGTTGTGCGGGTCCTGCTCCTGCTGGGCCAGCCTGGTTAGCGGGACCAGCAGCAGTGGCAGCGGCAGTAGCAGTGATGGGCGGTCGTGGGTTTCCGACATTGGCAGCGTTACCAGCAGTGTTGCCATGCATTGCTTGTGAGGCTGCATGAAGTGCTTGTGCCTGCTGAGCGAGGTTCTGAGCTGCTTGTGCCTGAGCTTGTGCTTGCTGCGCCAATGCCTGAAAGTTGTTTTGCTGTGCGACTGCTTGACCTGCTTGTTGCTGCGCGGCGTTCTGATTGCCCTGAGCCCCTTGAGCAGGAGGTTGGGCGACTGGCCGTCTGGGTCGGCCGCCTGCGGCTCTGACAGCATCGTTCTGGTACAGGATCTTCGACTTCTCCCAAGCGCCGTCGGCCCCTTTCTTCCAGATGATGACTGTCTCATCGTAGGAACCAGAGACGATTCGGGCCCACTTGCTGCCTCCACCACCCGGAGGTAGCTTCGCACCATAGGCAAAGATAGACTTCGGATCCCGGGAACCAGCATTGCGGGCGCGCCGTTGTGACCTAGAGAGTCTCTGTTCGATCTGGCCTCTATTTTGCGCTTCGAAGAAATTGCGGTCCACAGCTCGTGCTTCGGCTTCGAGCTCTTCCTCGTTGCCGGGAAGGTCTCCAAACTGAGCTTGCACAGTGCGCACAAGATTGCTGTGCCCTTGCAGACAAGCTACTTCAGCTCCTGTAGCTCGGTCGAAGATGCGGACTGTTTCGTCAGAGCTACCGCTGACGATTCTTCGTCCGTCAAATTGCACACAAGCAATGCCCTTGCTGTGACCCTGGAAAGTGCGGATGCATGCACCAGTTCGTACATCCCAGACTTTGACGCTCCTGTCTCCAGAAGCAGAGACGATCTGCCCATCGAGGATCTGTATGGCGTTGACGGCGGCACCATGACCTTCCAGTGTCATGACAAGGTTGTAAGGCCGCAGAGGTGTGAAGTGCAGATGCTGGTTTTCCACATGCTGTTGCATATTGATGATGTACTCAGGGAAACGTGCCCCGCTCTTGGTAGTTGACGAGGGATACGTATCATCAGTGGGCAGCATCTCCCTTCGATTCCAGACTTTGATGGTCTTGTCTTTCGAGCAAGTGACCAAATATCGATCATCGAATCTCAGGTTTAGAACGGATTCTGAATGTGCCTTTTCGATCTCCTTGATCATTTGTCCAGTCGAGAACTGCCACAGTATGACTCTGCAGTCACTGCCTCCAGATACGACCAAGTCATGTTCAGGCCGCTCATCGAATTGCAGGCACAGTACGGAGGCGGAGTGACCCAGGAGCGGTTTGTGTATCAGACGTTGTGTGTCGAGATTCCAGATCCTGATACTCCTGTCCCTGCTTCCACTAACCAGATACTTCCCCGAGTACTGTATCGTATACACGCACTCTGTGTGAGCTTCGTTGGGGTGGTTAGGGTGAGGTAGTTGAAAGTTGGAGTAACGGCCGGCGTTCCAGTTGTCCTCCAGCCTTTTCTTCTGCTTGTACAAGTATTGCCAGTTGATCTTGGGCTCTGGACCTGGGAGCAGTAGTGTTGGATGGATGCGAGGGGAGGTGCTTTCCGTCGGTGAGAGATCTTCGTTTTGCGCAGGTGAGTTTCGGCGCTGCTGTGCAGTCTGCGATGGTGTTGCAACAACACCTTCCATTTGATCTTCCGTCCTGGTCGACGGACCTTCGTCAGCCTCGACTGTGCCATGCTGCTCGCCCCAGGCAGCCTGGCCTTTGCCAGAGCGCTCCAGTCCATCACGAACGCCGTTTTCTGCGGCTGGGCCGTCGCCGAACAGCTGGCGCTCACCGCGTACCCGCCTCTTGGACGAGGGCTTGTCCAGATCCATATCCTCTGCGGTCCTAGGACGTGTCTTGCGCTCTTTCTCTTTGAAGCCAGCACGCCGCTGTCTCTCTGATTCTTCATGTTCGCGCACCTGCGGATAGTTGGAGTTCCAGCCCTCTAGACGGAACAAGAGCTTCCACAGCGGGCTGTCCATGACCCGTATCCTCCAGGCTCGCGACAGCGTCGATGCTCGTAGCAGTGTCTCAGGTTCGAGATATGAGAGGATCTGGAAGGTGATCTCTGGTGGGAGGTATACTACGGGATCGAGATGGAGGAGTGGATTCAGCTTCTCGACAATGCCGGCTATGGAAGACGTTCGCAGCGACCGCAGGATGGCGTATGCGATTTCTTGGGGCTTGGTTAGCAATCTAGCCTGGTTGTGCGCGCAGCCTCGACATACCACTGCGCTGTTGCTCATCTAGCCCCAGGATCCAGTCAGGCAGGCTGAACTGCTGTGTCTCTGACTCCATGCCGCTGTCGCCGGCGCCCATTACCATGTCCGTCTCATTTTGGCTGCGCGTGTCCTCCGAGTAGCCCTCGTCGAATCTGTTGGCGTTCATGATGGATGTGGGGCGGAAAGGGTGCATGCACGGCGAATTCGAGAAAGTAGTGGGCGGACCTCCGAGCGGGTCTGCCATGGAGGTGCTCGAACGTTTGTGGCGTCGGTGGTTCGGCGGAAGTGGCGCTAGATTGAAGGAAGGAGCGATCTCGTGATTTCAAAGCGGGCGACGGTCGTTGTTTGGTGAACATGCGCTGACGAAGCGATGATCGCCTTGTCTGATGCGCGCCTAGACGGTCACTGCATGTGCTAGTCGGTCCTGCAGAAACTCCAGGTGCTTTGAAGGGGTCTGCGACTGCACGCAGGCAGTAAGTCGGTTGTGTATTGCGCTAACAGGGTCGCAACGGCTTGCTGGTAGCGAGGACGTGCGAGGTGGACGTGTGAGGTGGACGTGTGGTGTTGTCAGTCAGTCTCCCACGGCCGAACCCGCGCCGCCGCATACACTGGGTTAGCCGCACTAGCTGGCCAGCTAGATCTAGGGCGGGTTCCCTCCACCAGCGATGCCACTTCTCCACGCCGAGACATCAGATCGCAACCATCTTTCTTTGCTCGGACTCGGCAATAGGGCCCATGATGCACGAGTTCCAAGAATCCCATGCTCGCACAGTCACCGGGTTGCTGAACGACACAAACAAGGCTACTGACGGGTACATGCATCGCTCTGTGGTCATGTTATCTCGAACTTCAGCCATATATATTCGAACAGCTAGCCTGGTGATATCTTCACAGTGATGTGTAGCAGGCGGTGCTGTTCAGGCGGTGCTGTTCAGGCGGTGCTGTTCAGGCGGTATTGTTCAGGCGGTGCTGCCAGTTAAGGCACTGATCACAGCAGCGTGCCTGCCATTTAGCATCAGCTTGACTCCATCACCCGCCTGCATGCTCGTCAAGACTGTACTTGAGTGTGATTGCGAGCCTTGGTCAGACCAGCAGAAGAGCGCAGAGCTAGCAAGTACTAGGTACCACTCGCTCAGCGAACTGTTGTACCTCTGCATCTATTCTTACTTACCCAAGCGCCCTCAGTCACACGCCAACGGGAAGGCTGTCACCTGCTACCATGGGCGCTCACCGAGCACCAATACATGCAACACTTGTGAGCGTGATGTGAACTCGGCGCGTACAGCTCGTCGACTACCCGCCGGCGTGGGTGGTATCGACCAGCAAAAACTAGATGAACCTCAACATTGAACACACACTTGACAGGTGAGCCGCATTCTGGAGAGGAGCCCTCCCAGTGGGGAGTCGCTCGGTCTTCTTCTCCGCGTGAATTGGTGTGTGCGTGTCTGCATAAGACGGAAGCACCTCGGGTGCGAGAAAAAGCTGCACTCTAAACCAGCCAAAGTCGAGGAACACCAACAAGGTCGCCCTCTTGGCCACGACACCACGCAACAATGACTTGAGATCAATTCTTAAAGAAAACACAGAATTGTAGAATAAGATATTCTCTACAATCCTGTGATTTTAGGTTTTTGATATTGTGTGGTGTTGTGCGATTATCTTGGTTGGCAGAAGCACACTTTTTTGTGAGTGCGGCTTATTTTGTCACCCGAGTAGGAAGCTACTCTGCCTAATTACCCAAGTTGGTACAATGTATGCTGAAGTAGTACCTACGCGGGCAAGTTGCGGAGAGAGCAAATGCTCCGATGCGTGGGATGCAGATCACTCCCAGAGTTGGGGTGTTGGCCGGCAGCAGAAATACCTGGAGCGAACAGGCAGGCAACGAGACGGTGAACGGTGATGCCCAACCTTGCCGGAGGTGGAACGGGGCATGGGGCCAGGGCGGGGTGCGTGCGTGCAGGCAGCGTGAGATGTCGCCATCAGCCTTGGGGGTGCTGCAGAGCGTGTTGGTGGTCACGGAGAGGTGTTGTACACAGAGAATGCCTGGGAACCGACACCCGGGTGGAAGAGGGACGTTGAATCTTTAGTGGGAGAAGACACGGGGGCTCATGAATCACTGCAACACACGATGCACTTGGTGAATCGACTCGAGTCAGCTCTCATTCGATACAGAGCCTGGTAGCAGGGTCCCTTTCAACCATGGATGGGACAAACACCCTGAGATCTTAGGTGCACGCCACGCGCCGTCACCCAGCGCCTTGGTCGGCGACAACTGGCAGCCGGCTGCGCAAGAACGGTGCGGTGTCGTCGACGTCTACAAACCGCAGCCGTCATTGAGGGTGAAGTATGCTGGGAATCCTGTTACGTCACGTGCAGGCCGATGTTTCATAGCACCCCTATCGTGCATGCGTCTGCAGCGCTCGCCCAGCATCCCGCCCAAGCACATCCCACATTCAGCGTTGAAGCTTGCCGTCGCCCACGCTCTATCGCATACAAAGCACCGCAGCTCTGGACAGCGCAGCCTTTGATAGTGCCGTGGCCCTGCTATTGTGCCTGCACCGCGTGAATATCGCTCGCTCTTCCCTGGACCCTGCTGCTAGCGCTCGCGCCACTCCTCAGATCGTCCGCCTGCCCTCCCACGTCCTAGGCTCCTGGCACGGCGGTCGCAGGGAGATGAAGAATTAGAGTAGCGGGCTGCCAGACTGTCCCCAAGCTTGCACACAGCCCTGCCAGAGCCCTGCCCGCGCACAGGACCAGCGTAGCATGGAAGCGGGCATCGCGTTCCACTCCGGCCTGCAGCACGCCCACACCTCGCAGCCTCCGCCCACCGCCTCTTCGACGCACTCGCGCATGACTTCCACCGGCGGGCCCCCAGCCCTCATGTCCCACCAGAGCTTCCAGAGCCAGTACAGCAGCTACTCGCACAACAGCGCCCGCGACACGCAGGGCACCAATGCCACCAGCACCTCGACGCTATTCGGCCAGGCGCCGGCCGTCTTCCCCACGCTGGCGACTCCCGTGAATGGCGGGCCCGTCGAGGCCAGCGACAACGTCCTCAACAAGCGTGCCGACAAGGACACGTCGCTGTTCCAGCGATGTCTGACGCTGCAGATGCGCCTGCGGGCGATCCCCGGCTTTGAGCGCTGGCTGATGGAGGAGGAGGACCGCGCCGACGACGACGAGCCTGTGGACCCTGTGACGCTGCTGTGGAGGACCTTCCGGAGGGGCTATCCGCTCATGGAGCTGTACAACGCCCTAGGGCCGCGCAACCTGCTGGTCATCCCCAATGCAAAGGCCGACGAGAAGAGCCAGAAGAAGCACGAGAAGATGGCCACGTACAAGTTCATCCAGGCCTGCGTCAACGAGCTGGGCATCTCGCAGGAGAGCTGCTTCATCTTGATGGACCTGTACGGCGACGACACGACTGGATTCGTCAAGGTATGCTTTCCTCGTGTGTTCCCTACCCAGATATCCATACTGATAGCCTCTAGGTCACCAACGTAGTCAACCGCGTCCTCGACTCGCTCGTCCAGATGGGCAAGATCAACCCTGCCGCCGCCGCCGACCTCGACGACGGCGCCTCCGTCACCTCGTCGATCAAGCGCTCCCAGCGAGAGTACATCATCGACGAGCTGGTCAAGACCGAGCGCACATACGTCCAGCATCTCGAGCTTCTGCAGGAATTCAAGAAGCTCGTAGAAGAGAAGGGCATCATCAGCGGTGACCAGATCCACGACATCTTCCTGAACCTGAACGCGCTCCTCGACTTCCAGCGCCGATTCCTCATTCGTGTCGAGCAGACGAACGCGCAGCCCGCCTCGGAGCAAAACTGGGGGAACCTTTTTGTGCTATACAAGGATGCGTTCAAGGTCTACGAGCCGTACATTGCGAACCAGAAGAAGTGCGAACAGATCGCGATGCGCGAATTCGACAAGCTGAAAGAGACTGGTGGAACCCCTGAGATGCGCCAGATGGTCGAATCGCCCACGCTACTCACCTCCTTCCTGCTGAAGCCCTTCCAGCGATTGACAAAGTATCCATTGCTGCTTTCGGTACGTTGTGCGTTCCATGGTCATACGCAATTGGCGCTAACAAATCGCAGCAACTGCAAAAGAACGGTGACCTCGACGAGCAACGAAAGGAAGACCTCACCAGAGGTATTGACGCAGCCTCATCTGTACTTGCTGGCACAAACGACGCCATTGCCCGTGAAGAGCGTGTCGAAGCTGTCGAGGAGCTCAAGATCCTTGTAGAAGACTGGAAGGGCCACCGCATTGAGGGCTTTGGCGACCTGCTCCTCTACGGTCAATTCACTGTGCTCAAAGGTGACAGCATGAGCTCGAAGAACGAAGAGCGTGACGTGAGTATGGCACAGCGTTTGCATCGTACTCTTCTAACATCTGCTATAGTACAAGATCTACCTCTTCGAAATGATACTGCTCTGCTGCAAGGAGATCAACGTCAATAAGCCAAAGAACAAGATGTCGACCAAGTCGCTAGTCACAAAGGACGGAAAACCAAAGCTGCAACTGAAGGGCCGCATCTTCATGCAAAATGTCACGGAAACCATCTCATTACAGAAGCCAGGCTCCTACACTTGCCAGATCTTCTGGAAGGGCGATCCAGGCATCGAGAACTTCATCATTCGATTCACCTCGGAAGAGACCATGAAGAAGTGGGCTGCCCAAGTGGATGCCCAGAGGCGAGTATGGAAGGACCACGCACGTTCCAGCGCCAGCACTACGAACTCGAAGCCTTCAGACACCAACTTTACCTACATGGCTGGTCTCAACGTAGAGAACCCGTATGCGGAGCAGGAAGAGGACGATGATGACGATGAGCCTCCGGTTACTGGCTATCCACGAGACAGTTACGGCATCATGCAGAACAGCTCGAATGGCTCTCCACGATCACGATCAACAACTGGCGAAAGTGGCCCACCGATGGACGGGCTGGATCCAAGGGTACCACCTCCACGGTTTCCTATGGGTTATTCTGGTTCCACTCAGCCGCCACTGACATTGCGCACGCAGCAGCTCCAAAACTCAGGGGCGATCGAGTCTCACTTCTCACCTGTTGTTGAAACTCCCATGTCGTCCTACTCCAATGCGCGGACCAGTTCATCCTCTGCAGGTACATTCCCATTCCCTCGACAAACACCACCGAATGGCTACTCCATGGAGGAGAACAACCGTTACACTGCACCTGCGCCTTCCCGTGGTCATGGTCGTGAGCCATCTGGTCAGTATGCGGCCGCACGCGCCCAAAGGCCGTCGTTGCCAGCCAATGCCAGTATGTCATCTCAAGGTCAACGTCTGCGGGCAGCTAGTAGCCCCGACATTCACAATGGTAACGTGCCACGTCAAGGGCCGAGCGGACCCGTACCGGACGTACCACCTTTCCCAACACACTACGCTTACAACGCTGCAATTGTAAACCGCAGCCAGAGCAATTCACCGAGTGGTCTGCCGCCAAGAGCAGGCACTCAATCGCCGGCGATTCAGAGAGATCGCCTCATTCAACAAAGAACAGCTGCAGAGCTCTCCACCTTGGGCGATTACCAAGGTGGACCAGCTCGCCGCGATCCAAACTTTGCGCCTATGTCTCGCACTATGACGCCTGCGTCCTCTTTCGAGCGAACGATGACACCAGCCTCGATGGACTCTCGAAACATGTCGCCACCACTTGCGCTAGAGCACTCCAACATACCAACCCAGCTGAAGGTGAAGGTTCACTGTCCATCAGCAGGCAGCTCAATGGTGTTGGTCGTCAGCACCAACATCAGCTACCAGTCACTCAAGGACCGCATCGATGCCAAACTTCAGCGATCAACAGCAGTATCGCTTGCTTCAGGCCAGGTCAAGCTAAAGTACCTTGACAGCGAAGGTACATACGTCAGTATCCAATGTGACGACGACGTTCAGGAAGCGTTCGAGAATTGGCAAGAGCAGCAAAGAGACCTCAACCCAGGCGGAGGACAGCTGGGTGAGATTGAACTTTTCTGCCAACGATGATATATCCACGACACGGCATGGGCACGGCGTATTTGGCGTATTTCGATTCTTCTGTTCAACAGCGGGTCCTTACCTGCACTTCTTTGGTGAACGGAGTCAACGCAACTCTTCTTCAACATTATATCCACGATCTGGCATTACAACTGGATGCGCCGTTTCCATCAGGGCTGGCATGGCAAGGCAAAACGGCTGGTCGCACTGGGCTGCATCACATCAATATCCTTATCCCCATTGGTTCCTAGAGTGGCATCTTTTCTTTTCGAGTGTAGGTAGCTTAGCGGCGGAAGGCTTGTGGAGAAAGAGTGGTTTGGTGCCTCAAGGCGCGTGATGAACGACTGACGATGGAATGAAAGCACACTTATCGATCTATACTCATGTGCGTTACTATAGGGTGGAGTTTGATAGAGGGAAGTAGAGGAATCAGTATGAGGATGACACCACATTGCAAGCGAAGTGTACCGAGCAGACGCAGTCGACAACTCATCCCACCGCATCACTTGATCATCGCACGATCTTCCTTAATAGACAACACCAAACACCCTCTTGTATTGCAGTAAAAGTCAGCTACAACATCTTAGCCACAAGCCTGGACAAATGACTGGCTTCTGGTGGCATCCAAAATAAGCTAACACGGTATAGAGTATCTCTTTAGAAAAAAAACTATCGTAGGCTCGCAGAGCTTTACAACGTTACAGAAAGCCTGCGAACCTACGCTGACTACCTCCTTAATTTGAAGGATCGCATTCAACCGGCTACTTTGCTACCTGTCAGCCACGCGCCTTTAATATAGGGTTCAAAAACAAAGAAATCTTGTAGACTATATATAGGACGTTGATGCTTTGTCGGGCAGGGCAGGCCAAAATGCAAAAACATATAACAGCAGGTATTCGCTAGTGGTCACCCACCTAACTACTAATCTGCCGGTACGCTGCTTAAATAGGGCTGAGCGAACGGGAAGCCTTGTTTTCAACGTCCTATGGTCATATGTGAAACATGTGATAGTAAGAATTGTACATATCTAAGCAACATTCCATGGTTTTCTCGGGTTATAGTTCACACCTGCGTGAAGCAATCTGAAAAGTCGTGACATGAAGCTTGATAAGTCAATGCAAAGCAGGTTGCGTACTAAACATCGATGGAACGTTTGTATGGATTCATACACGGCACTACTTTTCAGTGCTTGAGGTTCTAGAGGAGCGCCACAACGTGTAGTGAGGAGGACCATTTAGGTGTGCAGATGGGTCGCAATTTGGCGAATTATGTGCTTGTCGGCCGGAAAATATATAAATCATAGTAACATCGCGCTCGTGACAAGCTTTGTCGAATGATGAGCCCTGATATTCGAGGCTAAAGTTCTGTCTGTACGCTTGCTTTGCCTTCTTTGGGTGTCGGCAACTCCAGAGGACAAAGGTGTCTAAATTAGCCTGGGGAAGAAACCAGCAGAAGATGTGAGATCTCAGCAAGTTTTTGAGAAGTGTTGGCATGTAAGAGGAGGTTGTGTTGCCACCTGCCTTCGTTTTGTGCCTGCAGCTGGGATAAAGGACCTCTTGCACTAAAATTCGGGGCGCCTAATGACCTGCCGGTGATCAAGCCTCTTTGTAGGCACATGCTTGGAGACTTTAATTTGAGTTCTTGAAAATCCGCCTTTCGAAGATTCGGGTCAAACCCCCTCATGACCTGGGGTTCACCAAGGCGAGCAGAGTGCTGTGGTATGCGAGAAGACCAAGTGTCGACTGCGCTATCGCGATACCCAAGGTTGCGCGAGCCTCATTGAAGCTGAATGTTAGGAGGGCATGAACTCTGAGGCAGTGATTTTGTATTGTTTGGAGGGATGCGTCATCGATGAAAAGTGGGCAGTCTGGACGGACGGAAAGACATACTGCCGGCTCCATCAACTGTTATATAATTTAGGCCCTTGGGAGCTCATGTGTTTGCATAGAAGCTCTCCGGCTTGGGTCTATTTATTGTCGGCGCGGATGTGTTCGATGGAGAATGCAGGTTCGCAGGGCTGCAGATGCGGAACAAGCTTTCCTCGGTTGTGGCTTGCTGAAGCTTGGCTTCTCCCCACAGTTCACAATAGATCTCACCACCATCACAGTACCCCAACACCACCCGTCGAAGATGAACGGTAGTAAAACGCGCGTTTTCGTGTGTTTGTGCAATGGCTGACCAGCATGCTTCTCCATAGCGTTGCTGCCGATACAGCTGTATCGGGAGGAATCGCAAGACTTGAGTCCAGCCCTTGATAAACCCGTAATCGGAAGGCACGATCCCGTAGCCTCGTCATCCGGCGACGCTATTACCCCACAGTAATTCGATCGACATCTTCTGACGTCTCGACACCTTCACACTTCTTCTCTACAATTTGCCCTTCATCAATTGCCGTTGTGGTGTTGAGATTCGAATTGGCTGGCGTCGTGCGTCCGTCTACCGTTTGCGATGAACTGTCCTTCGCGCACGGATCCGGAATTTCCGGAAGGATACAATCAAAGCCCCAATGCACTCAATGCGGATGCGACGACAAGAGCAGACTTAGGATACATGGCGAATACAAGAGCTAGGGATGACCACCGGATAGATTGCCACAACGCGGATGACGACATGGCAATAGACCAACGACAAGCAACTGAAGAAGATGGAGGGTTGAAGCCCAAAGCGTCCGATGGCCTGCGCAGGGGGAGCGATGCCACGAGAAAGACCGAACCTGGCACTGCAGAGTCAGCTATCAGACCGTCTGCCATGTTCAGCGTGGAACAAGATGTTGTCCACCCAAGGCGTCGTGGAGGCATCTTCGGTGGTGCCATTGAAGTCATCCGCAAATACCTGAAGTTTGTAGGACCTGGCTTCATGGTAGCTGTAGCATATATCGATCCCGGTGAGTCCTCTATAAGTTTTCTGACAGAGAATCTTTGTGACTGCATAATCTTTCATAGCCGTCTCAGATACCATCAACAAGACTGACTGGTCTAAGGAAACTACGCTACCGATGTTGCGGCTGGTGCTTCTTTCGAATTCAAGCTGCTTTTCATTGTCCTGATGTCCAATATTTTCGCCATTTTCTTACAATCTCTTTGCATCAAGCTGGGTTCTGTCACTGGCATGAATCTTGCAGAGAATTGCAAGGCCCATCTTCCGCCATGGTTGAACTACATACTGTACTTCTTCGCAGAGTCAGCTATTATCGCGACCGATATCGCTGAGGTAAGTCTTTTCTCTCATAGTGCTCGTCGAATCTGACAAGAGTAGGTTATCGGTACTGCAATCGCTTTGAACATCTTGATCAAGGTCCCTCTAGTCGCCGGGTGCGCTATATCCATTGTGGACGTTCTGATCATCCTTATCTTCTACTCCCCATCTGGCACTATGCGTGCCCTTCGCGGCTTCGAATTCTTTGTAGCATTGCTTGTGTTAGGTGTTGTGATTTGTTTTTGTTTTGAGCTCAGCAAGATTCATGCTTCAGTGGGCGAAGTGTTCCACGGTTATGTTCCTTCTTCAACTTTGGTCAAGTCGCAAGCGTAAGTGATTTGTGTCCGTCTGCAGCACTCCCGCTAACAATCTACAGCTTATACCAAGCCTGTGGTATTTTGGGCGCTACGGTCATGCCTCACAGCCTGTACCTGGGCAGCGGCATCGTCCAACCGCGTCTGCGCGAGTACGACGACCAGCACAACTCTACTTCCTTCCATGACATAGACGTCGACTCACTCACGGATGAACTGAAATACAAGCCTTCTCTTGCTGCTATCAAGCACTGTATGTCCTACAGTATTGCCGAGCTTGCCATATCACTTTTTACGTTCGCCCTGTTCGTCAACTCCGCCATCCTCATTGTCTCTGGCGCATCGATCTATGGCCAATCGGAAGCAACAGATGCAGATCTCTTCTCTATTCACAGTCTACTATCGCGCTCTATTGCGCCCGTCGCTGGTACCCTGTTCGCGCTGGCGTTGCTTCTCTCCGGGACGTCGGCTGGCATTGTATGCACCATCGCTGGACAGATGGTCTCAGAAGGCCAACTAAATTGGACGATGAAACCATGGCTTCGCCGTCTCATAACACGATCGATCAGCATCACACCCTCCATCATCATCGCTGGTGCCGTTGGACAAGAAGGGCTGAGTAAGGCCTTGAACGGCAGTCAGTTCGCGTTGAGTATCATTTTGCCTTTTGTCAGCGCACCACTCATCTGGTTCACCTGCCGAGCGCAATACATGAAGGTCGCTGTGCGATCCGACTACAACGCATCTCGTACTGGGCAAGATGCCGACGACAATGCAGATGGATATGTGCAGATGCGAAACCACTGGATCACGACAGCATTCGCAGTTGTAATCTGGGGTATCATTGTTGTCATGAACGTCGCAGCTTTGGTGTTCGCAGGTATGGGTGTTGCCTAGACGTTGTTCGTCAAAGTCTGGTACTCCAATAGACGCAAATAAGCTCAACCAAAGGCCGTACTTCCTTCAATCTACAGGTGTGCCCTTTAGCTGTGACAAGTATTGTCGGATATGTTAATGGAGCGTGAAGCGTTTGAGTGTCGCACACTGCGACTTTGCATTGTGAAGTAAGACAACGTGCTCCGCGGGTGCTACCTGTCAAGTATACAAAGGGCAAGGAGCTGAGGGTGTTCTTTCTTCTTGTCTTAGAAAGGATCAAGGCGACATGTGCTGCACACCTCCCACAGTCCTCTAGACCCCATTACGCATTGCACGCTGCCTTTCTATGTCCCCCAAGCTTTGTTGCTTACACAGCTCACGTACTAGCAGATCCCCTGGAGCGCCTCGCGACAGGCAATGCGTACTACGCCAATAAGACGACCTCCAAGAATCCAGGCGCATTTACCGTCTTGTCGCAAGGCGAAACGCCTCAGATCCTCTGGCTAAGCTGTGCGGACAGTCGCATCCCCGAAACGACCGTATGCCACTGCAAGCCCGGCGGCATCTTCGTTTATCGAGATATCGCGAACACGATACACGTTGACGACATCAACCCTGCGAGCGTCGTCGAATACGCGGTCACACATCGCAAGGTCAACAAGGTGGTAGTTTGTGGGCATACAACGTGCGGGGGCACGACGGAAAGCTTGACGGACGTCGACTTGGGTGAGACGCTGAACAAGTGGCTGCATCTATTACGAGAGTAAGTTTTGCACACGCACATGTTATGATGTTGAAGAGAGGAAATTGACGAACAGGCTGCGCCGGAAACACCGGGCCGAACCTGACGCGCTTGATGACGGTGTACGCGCCGCACGCGTCGCTGAACTCAACGTTCACCAATCCATCGATGTGCTCCGAAAATACCCTGCGATCAGGATAGCGATCATGGAGCAAGGCCTGACGATCCACGGGCTCATCTACGACCTTGCGACTGGGCAGCTAAAGGTGCTTGAGTAGACAGGCGGCAAAGCGACCATGAACAATGAGGTTGTCACTAGCGTGGAGGTCCTCGAGGAGGCTCAAGAGCCAGAAGCTGCTGCTTGAGCCCTGAGTACCACTTTGTCAAAGGTATCCACGACACAGTCAGCTACTCGACATGATTTGAGCCATGGATTTTCCAGAAGCTTCATTGAAGCCTTGTGCTGTAGTGTGTCTGGTAAGGCAAGTCTTTGGGATGTGTTGACGAAGACCTCAGAGGTTCCGAGCAGTAAATTTTGCGCTTTCAGCGATTGACATCTAAGTCGCGCGACACAAAGCTGTTATTCTTGTTGATGGGTGGTCAATGGGTTAGAAACAAAGCACCAATGGTGTTGCCCCTTTCACCTCCGACGACTTTCCGTTGTCCACTCGATGCACGAATGCTCGTCTACCGCATCGAACTCTTTGCGACGCTCACGCGTCAGCCCTCCAAGAAGACGCCAGCGGGCGTCGATGATCCCGTCAAGAGTAGGTACAAGCGAAAGCTAATCCCCACCGAGAAAGGCATCAAGGCACTTGTGACAAAGCGGCTCAAGCAAGAAGGCGCATCTATCTCCTTTGCTGAGCTGCGGGAGCGATTCTGGCCCAATGAACGATTCATCGCTGGCGTTCTCAACACCATCGCACGACCAGATGTAACAACTGGTCGCTTCATCCTCATGACCCACGCAGCACCAGCTCGTGATGAGATCGACGACAAGGTCGGAGAAAAAGACTGCCTTAATGGCTTCACGCTGGTAGAGGTGGCCCAGCGCTTTCTAAATCACGTATGGTCTCTCGAAAACCTTCGGCACAACATGCCTACCTTTACTTTGACGAGGACGAGCAGCAGTACTTCCTTCTGTTAACAAACAAAGAAGATGATCGCGTAATCTCGCGTGAAGAGAGCATGGTACACCGAAATAGAACTCGCATCGCTTTGACTTTCAATCCGGAGACCAGTCAATAAGACTATAGATGGTATAGGAGTACGATGCGTCATGTAAGGAGCCCTGAGCGGTTGCAGTTTGGTGGGATCAGTGAGGTTGAGACGCAACCTGTTGAGCCATATTCGTCCGCTGAAATGGCCAGCACCATCGGCGGGTCACCGCCGCCAGAGCCCTGCTAACACGTTACAGAGCGGTGTCGCTGCAGCGGTAGAAATCACGCCTATCGATCCGCCAGCAGCAACTCCTGCACCTCCCGTTGATGGAACAGCTGCCGGCGGTACGATGTCACCTGCTGGCTCACCGCCTCCACCTACCGAGCTACAGAAGACAGGTCATGGAAGGCCGCCAAGGCGAGCGGCAACATAGCCTCCTGAGTCGTCGAGAGGCACGAAGAAGGCGCGCAAAACACCCAAGATCTGATGCTCACAGACCACCCAGAAGGGTGCTAGGTGTAAGAACACAAAGGATCGTGCTGAAGGGGAGAGAGAGTGGGTCTGTGAAGTTCACAACCGTAAGTGACTGTACTTGTCCGTCATATCGAGAAAGGCGGTTTGGTCTTTGCACGCAATATTGGTTATTTTTCAGATTGAACTTGAAGTCGGTCTATGAAAGTCGTTATCGTGATGGTATTCGTGAGGCCGTGAGGCCCGTGGTCGTGATCTTTTTCTTCTTTTGTTGATCATAATCTTATCGTCGTCGTCGCAAAGGAAACATAGAAACTTTTCGCAATCAGGAAATGGAGACAGCCAGCCCAAGAACTGAACAAGCAAAATCGCCCACCCCAAAGAGGTGTAGCCCAGTGGAAAGAAGAAAGCCGGTCCATGGTAATGATGAAGTCGCTGAACGCTCGAATGCGCAATACCATCGCTATGCAGCCGCCGGGAAGAAACAGATAGCCAACGAGAGTCGTGAGTGGTCATTACATGTCCCGAAAGATGGAGGAAATGTAAAAGATGTCGCCGCCGTTCATCGAGTGTTGGAGTAGGCTAGCGTGATTGGTCATGAAGGGTCCGTTTGAGGATGGTCCGGAAGTGGTTCCGTATCCAGGCACGTGATCGTAAGATATCGCCTGTTCGGGCCGATCTGTCAAGCCCTGTTCGTGATGTCGAATTCGTCGATCGATCGCAACTCTTTTCCTCGAATTCATACCAGACCTAACACTGATATCCGGCATCCCTGAGGCATCCAGTGCACCTCTCGTACATCCTTACAGCACCCCTACCGCAGTAGCAGGCACTGGTCGAACTTGTGCTCGACTTGCTCGAACGACGCGCTGGAGCATCAAGGCCATAGTCGCTGTTCCTTGGGCTAGTGCCTCCACTCGAACTGCTGGCAGTCTCGTAGTCGTTCGATACCGCTGTGTTGCGTCGACCAGCACCAATGGCAACTGGCATACCCTGAACGACACCACCTTGGCCTGGTCGGTGGCCGGGGAACATGCCATCATTGACGGAGAAGTTGCGGCAGATCATGTAAGCTCGGGTAGCGGCAGCGTTCTTGGCGAGCTCGTCACTTTCGTAGTCTACGTCTGTCGAGTACTCCCGGTTGTTGACGCGTACTGTGCATCCGTAGCCGTACCCGGAACGGTATGTCTGGAAAAGAGGGTCTGGCCAGTGTCTCCTTTGGCAAAGACCTGTACCAATGGTCAGTATTCAATCATCCCAAAACAAACAAATCTCTGTGTTAAAATGGACCAATGCATAACGCTTGTTCGGGGAAGACGACCAGAAAGAGCTAGGCAGTTGCGATGCTCGTCCTGATGCTGCAGTCTCTGGCACATTGATGCAAGATCGACCTCTTCTGGTCTGACAAATGTTCAACCTTGAGATGCCAAGGCGCGGATGGCGATGGAAGGATTGTACATACCTGTCAGATACATAATGTAGAACATAGCGTGTGGTTGTGTGCGGTTATGTGCGTGTAGGCAAAAGCAATTTGCAGCAATGCTGGTTCTCAATGCAAGCTCAAAGCTCGAGAAGGGAAAGACCGAGGTTGGTTTTGACGGGAACAGGTAAGCGCTCCCTCGTGTCCGACTGAAAGAGGTAGTCGTGGCTGCTGTTGTACAACACGGCGTTGACACTTGTCGAGGCGAGAGAGTGACAGGTGTACTGAAGGTGAGGAGAAGTGTTGCGTTGTAGATAGAAAGAAGTAAGAGGGCATGGCGTGCAGAAGGTATATGGGACGGTAGGGACGTATCCATCTAATATGGGATGGCGTGTGATTTATTGCGGCAGCCGAGTGCAGCGAGCATCTTGGAACATGCAGAGTTCTCCGACCAGTAGGAGCGCCATGAATTGGACGTCTGGAAGCGCATAATATGCGGGTCTTGCGGCTCTGTACAAAGAGGCCCATATTATCGATGCGTTGGCCGCATTTTCGCCAACAAAAACTAGGGTTCCAGATTCCTAGTGAAAGAGCTCATACTGTAAAGGCACAAGCTTCACCGGTATCCGCCAACTGGGATATCATTCGCCGTCGCCACTATCCTGCAGCGTTAGCGCGGTTGATGGTTCGTCAACGCGCACTTTTGAGATCGGCATACCAAAGACCCTGATGCAGAAGCATAAAGAACGACGTACAGTGACGGTCGGGTTGTACTCTCTCAGCAGGTAAGCCTAGTAGTATGATGCTGTGTTGCATGAGCAAACCATGCTAAGCATAGCAAATGTCCACTGAGCTCCGAGCAAGTTCGGCCATCTTGGCAGCAATTGGTGAGCATCCGTGTGGGATACGAAGGGGCAGGTTGATGAACGGGAGCAGAGACCAGGCGCAGAGAATTGTGGATCTCAAACATTTCGACAGGGCTACCCAAGCATGGCAGCGGAAGTCGCGCCTAGAGGTAGAATGAGTGGAGGGGAACTTGACACGCTATCGTGAGCAGAGCGTCAGACCAGGAATAGCAGGCGCTTCTCGGCAGGACAACAAAAGGCAAATAAGATCGATTGATTGCTGGAATCGAGGGGTTGGAAGGCAACTGGGGTTGTGGTACCAGAAATTTGTCGTTGCGCCCGGGCGTTCATGCACTGCATGGCATGGCGCATGGTGAGTTGTCAACGACGCTTGACTTTGAAGGTCGAGCGATATGCAACCGTAACCGAAGAAGGAGAGGCATGAACGTGCGCCATGAGTCCGTTCACTGCGGAGATAGTGTAGCGATAGCTCGAGCGCCTGTTGCAGTCCATATTTGTCGATGAACGTTTGCAAGGATGAATGTCGTGTGTAACGATCCGCCTGACGTGGAATTTGTGCAAAGATGCTCGGAAAGGATCCTAGTCGCTCAACAGCCGAGCTGAATGCGTACATCGCCGATGTATGGAGGATATTAAAGGCCGAAGCTCCTCTCGACTTGCATGATTTGAAGCGTCACCAAGCGGGCGGCTGCATATTGCCCTCGATCGCTGCGCAAAAGGCTAAGCCCGGACGGTAGTGCGATGGTGCACAACTCGAAGACGAAAGCGCGATAGGCCAGCAACGTACATCAACGGTACATGAAGGTCCAAGTGTAAGGTCCACGCAGGAGCGGCCTCGTTATGGCGTCGGTCCAAGGCTCGGTTGAGGAAGACTAGAGATGTGGGTTTAAGCGGGTCCATACAGCATGAGCCGCAGGAAATCTCCGCAGGAAGAGCAGTCCGAACGACGAGCTGATGACAGACGTTGCCATTGGCGAATCAGTTGAGAGTGTTGACAGCCTCGTCGCGGGCAGCTGCTGAGTTGCTGCGAAACATGGCAGTAGCACGGGCGGGAGAATCTGGGGATGGATGACGCACGGCTACCAGTGCAATCTGCACTGAGAATGGCGGTGAAGAAGCCGTGTCAGTGCACTGCGACTGCCCCTCTTTACGCTCAGATTCGAAGATGGCAAGAGCGATCAGTTGCCGCTCACCTCGGCTGACAAAAAAAGTGAGATTTACTAACCGAGCCTCTCAACACACCTGAATGCACACCCACACAGCTGCATCACAAAGCTATATAGTTACTATACATCACAATGCGCGATCAACTAAAATACACCCATCATGATTCTCCAAAAAAGTTAAGGTTAAAGGTGTTGTTGAGTTTGCAGAGTGGCTAGGAGCTGATTACTTCAAAAGTGACGTTTTTTGGCACTCTGGAGTCTCTAAAGCACGCGGATGGGCTATACTTGGGAAAGGCAACCCTGATCGTTGTCACCACAACATGCCTAGAGTACCAGAACAAAGGGGATGTCCTCCTAAAATCAGTGACAATGGCCTCAGAAAGATGGACAGGCTCTTGAAACAAGAAGGCTTTGAGGCTTGGTCCTTGAGCTGGCAGAACATTGCATGGGAGTGTGGCATCACAGGTGTATCAGACTGCACCATTTCTTGTACAATGGCCAAGCACTTTGGTTACTATAAGTGCATAGCCTGTCAGAAGCAATGGGTGAATGTAAGGAGGTGCCTTGCACTATGCCTATATATTAGATGCAGAGCCCAATATCAGCAGTTGTGCTGATATTGATGTACTTTTTGGCCATTTGGCACAATGGGGATCTGCATTGTTACAGTGAAGGAACCTACAGCCTTTTCATGTATGTGTTGGGCTGTTGAACCTCTACATGAGAGGCCTGAGCCTGAGAATTGGGAAGATGTACGCTTCTCAGATGAAGTGCATTGGCAAATTGGACCAGAAGGCAAGTGTCACGGGTATATACTGTTTGGTTCCCAGAACCCATATCTATTGGGTTACTGTACCTTTTTGGTTGGTGTAGCTCAGGTGGGACCAAGCCGAGCCCTCACACCAGGCCTCATCCTCAAGTCCTTTAAAGCTACAGGCCTGTACCCACCCAATGCAGCTGTAATTGTCGATAAGGTCAAGAACAAGAAGAGGTAGCAGCCTCGTACGCCTTTCAATTCAATGCTGATGACTGGAAGCAAGCTATCAAAGTCCTGGGGGATGTGGTGAAGGATTGGAGCGCTGAAGAAGTAAAGCAGTTGAGGCATATTATCCCCTACCTCTCAGCACACACCAAGCTTGTAGAAGCTGAAAACAGAGGGCTCCACACTATAATTACAGCACTAAAGCCCTCAAACAAGAAGCGGGAGAAGCTTGACCTGCAATGACACAAGGAGTACAATAGTGCAGCTGTTCTTTGGTCCCCTTGCAAGGTGCGAGAAGCTTGCTATTGGAACCAAGTTAATAAGCAGGAGCGACTTCAGATAGAAGCTCAAAAGGCTCACAATAAGGAAGTACAAGCCCAGAAGAAGCTTTGAGATGAGCAGGAGAAGCAGCAGAAGCGTGTGGAATAGGAGAGGATGAAGGAAGAGGCAGCGCAAGAAAACAGAGTGCAATGCTGCCAAATCTATACAATTATCCCAAACAGGCAAGCGCAAAGCCTCAAGTAACCCTCCTAAGAAGCTAACTGTCAAAAAAACCATGTGTGGGTGGTGCCACTGGTAGTATTGCTGCTACAACGCGTTCCCCGACGCCTCCACAGGTTACCACCCGCAGCGGCCGCACTACCAAGCCAAATAAAAAACACAAACAGGACAAGAATTGCACAGGTTAATAGATAATTACACCAACAAATTGCATGATATTTCCTATTATGGGTGGCTCTACAGCCTCATTTTTATGTGGTGTTTGAGGTGGTGAGGGTGTGCACGGCTCGATGGTGTGCGTAGCCCGCACGGATACTGTACGCAAATCAGAGCATCCGGAACCTGTTCCGCATCGGCGGTGTACTGTATGCCAGAAGCCCCGGTAACATCACCTTGTCTTGTACCATCTCTGTGTATAGAAATAGAGGCCAATAGATAGACGGCTTCATCCAGGTCAAATGTGCAATAATGGTCCCTGTCACCGCTTCTCTTACCAGGTCTCATACATATATCTTGCATCTAGATTCAATCCCCCAGGTGCAGGCCTGAGACGTGAAATCAATACACAGATGGAAGATCCGACGGGTATCTCATCTTTACCTGCATCGATATCGTGACAAATACGTTCTCAGACGAACTAGTTCAGTTACTTTCACAATGTCATCAATGGAAGGGGAACCGAGCATAATATTCCGCCATGCATGGCTCTCCTCACAAGCTCCGAAGCTCCCGTGACAAAAGCACCACGGACTGCAACATCTTCCTGAACAACAACAAGCCTTGCCAACAACTGACATCCTCTCACACTCGCCAACATGTCGAAAATTGTACGGATGACGCTCTTCAAACTCACAGACGCCGCTGTCATCAAAGAAGCAATCCAGAAATACTCTACCCTGACCCAGGACGCTGTCAAGGTAAGTTCCTGCTATCTGCACGTCAGGTATCCCATCACTTCCCTGAGCTCCACAACTTCAGTCCAGCCTCGCGCTCACCCAATGCTCGCCTCATGCCCGATTCATGATCCTGGCATCCGCGGGCAGCTTGATGTCGGATTCGATAAATTGTGGGGTATGTGGTGATGAGGCTGCAGAGTGCAGGCATCGACTACCTGTGCCGCACAGCACGCGCACGAATGCGACTCCAGACGCCAACATCAAGAGCCGAGAATTCATGAGACGGGCTACATGCACAATTGTGCATGTCCAAGGATTTTATCAGGCTGACAATCCGACTAGGACGGTAAACCATACATCCAACAAGCAACCGCACATCAACCGTACGATGACCCCAGGAGTCAAGGCTACACACTTGTGGCGCGCACGGTCTTCAACTCAAAAGCAGATATGGACTACTACGACAACGAGTGCGCGGCGCATACTGCGATCAAGTCGTTCATCAAGCCAAAGGTTGGAGGTCCGCCGCTTGTGGTCTATATGGACGCATAAACAATTGCATATTGTTTGAATCAACTCAGATTTCACCCTGCATTCAAGCTCAGAGCTGTATTGTGTGTTGATATCAAGTGGTGATAAGAAGTCGTATATACAGATGTCAGAAGCCCTCCTTATCCTCAAAATACCTCCTGCACTCATACACAGCCCTGAACGGAATAACGAACACGGGATGGATTTTTCCCACAACATCGCTCGCATCCCACATAGTATCCTCCTCATACAAGCCTTCTGCCTTCCAACGGAACGGCGCACCCAAGCCAACCTCCCCAAGACCTTTATTGATGCCCTCATCATAAACGTAACGGTGCTGCGCAGCGCTCAACCCAGCCAAGTTGTAGCAAGTGTGGTAAGCATCCGAGCGCTTGCCAGGCTTATCTCTCAGGCCACCCTTCTTGTCTTGCGCAGCTGCGAGGATGTAGCGCCCAAGCGCCGCGCGGTTCCAGATCCCGGTTGTTGTTGCAGCTTCGACGAGCGACCAGCAGCCTCCTACCCAGTGCGAGTAGCAGCCGTCAACGAGCTTGTTGGTGCGGCCGTTGTAGCCGCCTTCGGGAGTGCATTGGCGGGAAGACATCCAGTGAACTAGAAGTGGGATGTCGAGGTACTTGTTCAGTGTTTCCTTTGGAGCACCGAGGATGGAGAGGCATCCCAGGCCGCAGAATGCGTAGGCGCCGTGGGCTTCGTTGCCAGGTGCTGCGGAGATGCCGCCATCCCATGACTGGCACTTCGACACCCAGTCGCCGAGGTTGTCTGTGAATGTTGTAAGGCCTTGTTGTCGAGCCGGTGAATCGTTTGGTAGCTCGAGCGGTAGGTTGAGCAGCGACAGGAGGACCATTGCGCAGAAAGCACCTCTAATATCCTCCTCGCCCCCTTGACACATAGTAAAGCCTCCATCTGCTTGCTTCATACGACCCAAGAAATGCCACATTGTCTTGCGGTTGATCGATCCGTACGTAGCTTCGCCACCTGCTGTTGCTAGCGAGAGCGTGGCGGCATATGAGCATGCGAGATGTGGCAGTTGCCCGTAGCCACCACCAAAGCCACCGTCGGGATGTTGAGCCAGCGAGAAAGTATGTGCTGTTCTCCGCTGATGTTCGGAGATGTCTTCACCCAGCGCCGTCAAGCCTTGCAAAGCCCAGTAGATGATCCACGGTCGTGAAGCGTCCATCATAGCGAACCCTCCCGGGTAGTCGTCCAGCGCATCTTCCAAGTACAATACATGTTTCTTTCGTTGCAGTTGTGAAATGCCGTGTGAGTTCAGTGTGAATTCATTGGGGTTCCCCTCCAGAAACGGCAAAATGACCTTGAGCGTCTCATCCTGTGTTTTCGATGTACTCGTTTGCAAATCCTCATGGATTGGTATCCGCACGCACTCCAGATAAGCAATGTTCGCCTGCTCTTCAGGCGTTGCTGTGCCCATGTCTTCGTACTCGTCTTCTGAACCAAGTTCTGAATCTGACAGCTCCTCTATCCGGCCTTCTCCGGAAATAATCTCTTCCAAGCGTTCAGACGGCACCTGCGCCGAGCTTCGTAATGGGACTGTCATCTTCTTAACTCTGCCCCCGACCTAATAAGGCACGTGAAGAAGACTCGTGTGAGTGGTCGAAGCGAACAATGGCTGCTGCTTTCGATGTTACTATTGTTCGTAGTCGCGCAGCTTCCGGAAGGGGCTATGTCATGTCATGTTCCAAAATGATGGCGCACATGCAAAGCTCAAAGGAAACAACGTTGGTGACTGCCCCTCGTGTTTGCGCAAATCATGTGTGAAGATGTGAAGTGGAGTGGAGCATGTGCTTGCGGCACCGATTGGGCAGTAGTGTCTTGGCAATGAGGTCTGAATTCTGGACGCTCGAAGCTCTCTGCCTTCTGAATTCTATCTACATCGCCCACCCAAACCAGCCATACAAGCCTCAGTCTGATGAACGTACGCCCGCCATGCCCGCCAATTGTTCGCCGAACTTCTCGCCTGCGATTTCCAACGGCTTGCTCTCCTGCAACACGAACAACATCCTCGTCCACTCCGTCTTGCTTTGGTTGATCCATTGATGCATCGTCCCACGCTGAATCGCAACGTCGCCCCGCTTCATAATACGCTTCTCGCCGCTATCGAGTAGTAGCTCCACCTCCCCTTCGAGCACGCAGCCGTAGTCGAGGCTCACAGTCCGGTGCATCGTGCACTCCATGCTTGGAGGAATGTCGACGTGTCGAAGCACGGTTCCACCTGATACAACCAGGCCTGGCGGGCTGTTCAAGTACTTCTCGTAAACTTTGAGGTCCTGGTCATGCGTCATGTCGACAGGGAAACCCTTCGTGGTGTAGCTGAGGGCAAATGCGATGCCGTCATCGTTGGCTTTCATCTTGCTTTCCTCGTCGAAAGCGTTGCTGAAGATGGCCTGGCCTTTGTCATTGTGGCCCGTGATATACCTCTGGATCTTTCGAAGGTCACCCGTGTGTGCCATGTTGCGCAGCAGAGACTGGACGAGGAAAAAACGAGGAGGTAAGGCCTGGTTGTGCTGATGGCGGTAGGGATCAATGTTCGAGTCTTAGTTCTGGAGGCTGCAACCATTCCCTACTCCCTGGACTAGTTAAAGGCCTCATTGTAGCATCTGTTACACTTGATTCGGGGAGCCGAAGCCTGAAACCCGGGAAATGGCTCCTACCCCGCGTGCCGAGATCGATCACCCACATCAAGTGTGTATCTGCAATTGGGAGTCCTCTTCAAGTCTCGGTGGAGCACTTCGTATTCGCAGCGTCGCAGGTCATGCTTGTGCAGGCTCTAAACTCGCCGTTGAGAATGCTTCGCATCATATGGTTAGTGGCTTTGGTCGAAAGATGTACTCATCCATTGAGGTCGGTCCAAGAGCAATATAGGACATGTTCCTGAGCACCGTCACCCTTCAAATCACAAAACGTCCTGTGAGACGTGATCGCAACAATATCCACGGCCGTGGAGCACGCGATGGCTACCCCGCAATCATAGCTCTAGTTGTAGCCTCAATGCTTACCTCGAGCCAACCAGCCTCAACATCTTGGCAGATCATGCCTTTGTCGTCTTCCTACTCCGACGTCATACCGTACCATATTCACTCACCTCAAGCGTATATAGACCAAGCTGACCGCGAATGCGATCGAGTGGCAGCAGCATTGTACAATATGACGCATGTACAGCAAGATATCGAGCTTGACAGACCGTGTAACTCTAGTCGCGCCACTGTAGCCTCTCACGCAATAGAGCAACAAGGGGCGGTCGAGGAGATCGAGCAGATCTCGTTACCACCTACCGACAGAGGCAAGGAGGCATGGCTTGTCTTAGCCGGGTGCTCGTTGATACAGATTCCTGTCTGGGGTACATAGTCCTCTCGATGCACAAGGGAGATTGCTTACAGTTCACAGGTTATTCCCTCGCCTTCGGCATATTTCAAGAGTACTATGGAAGTCATCCAGACAAGCTTGTGGGCCACTCTAACAACGTCGCTGTGATCGGCACCACCATGACCGTACGTTGCAGTCCCAGAGCATTGAGTTCTGCAAATCCTGATCGTTGTAGGGAATCATGTACCTCATCTCGCCATTTACATTTACGATTTTGACTCGATGGCCTGGTTTGCGCCGCTGGTTTGGTCCAATCGGTCTAGTCTTAACGGCTGTTGGCTTCTTGACGTCCTCCTTTGCAACGAAGGTGTGGCAGTTGATCGCAACTCAAGGTATCATCTGCGCCTTGGGTTGTGGGCTGTTATTCACACCCACAACGTTGTATCTCGATGAGTGGTTCGTCAAGCGGAAGGGTCTTGCTTACGGCGTGATGTGGGCAGGCAAATCTGCTGCTGGTGCGGGAGTGCCCTTCGCCATGGAGACTTGTCTCCAGAAATTCGGGCCTCGCATCACGCTCCAAGCATGGAGTGTCGCAACGGTAAGATCTAGACTGCGGGTACGTGCTGAAAACTTCTGATCAGCTCTAGATCCTCTTCTCAGCGCCACTTCTCTACTTCCTCAAGCCACGCATTCCCCTCTCTCAGTCCGCCACCGTCCGCCGCATCAGCCTGAACTTCATCCACCTCCCATCTTTCTGGATGCTCCAGATCGGCAACATCCTTCAATCTCTTGGCTACTTCCTTCCCTACACTTATCTCTCAACCTACGCAGTGCAGCAGCTCCACGTCTCCACCACCATGGCCACCGCCCTCCTCGTTCTGATCAACGTGACTTCCATTCCCGGCGGCATCGTGATAGGCGGTCTCGGCGACAACCTCCATATCACCACCACGATTCTTATCTCCACGCTTGGTTCTGCGCTAGCTGTGTTCTTGTTCTGGGGCTTTTCGAATCAGACGGCGCTGCTGGCTGTTTTCAGCATCACGTATGGCTTCTTCGCTGGCGGCTTCAGTTCAACGTGGTCTGGAGTGCTTCAGGAACTCAAGTCTCAGAGTCCTGCACTAGACACGGGGTTCATCTTTGGGTTGCTGGCTGGTGGAAGAGGCATTGGGAATGTCATCAGTGGGCCGCTGAGTGTCGCGTTGGTGACTAGTGATGGATGGATGGTAGATGGGAAGAGTTGGGGCTACAATGGTCAGTATGGTGGAATCATCTTGTTCACTGGGGTCACGGCATTGCTAGGTGGTTGGGGTGTGTTAGGGAGGGTGAAGTGGACCTGCGGTAACTGATTTGAATGGCATTGGTAGCTTTCTGGAGCTCTACAATGTAAACGGGGGTGATTGGTCGCTCGCAACGGCTCGATCTGACGTTCTCGAACTACTCGTGCCCTGCGAGTGAAGTGCGCGCGACCCAGACCCTGAGATGGCAGGAGCAGTCCACAACGCACCGAAAGCGTCCCTTCCCTCAGCACAAAGAGCTATGACAATCTCTGCACGTCAGCACCCGCAATACCACGACGAGACCTCCCACGACGGCAGACACTTTGACTTCGAGAGCAGCAGCCATTGACCATCACCATCACTCACAACCACGTCGCTGCGCTCTCTCAAATGCGTCGTGGCTTGAGCGCTTCATACTGCCTACACCTTGCGATCTCTTGGACTCCACACTTTGTCCTTGTCGCACAACAACGTTCGGGTGAGTCGCTGACCCCTTGTCCAATATTCCAAGGCCATGCTGACCGCCTCGGCAGCATTCCAGCTCTTGAGACGTTCATCCACGAGCCGAAACTGACGATTGTCTCTTGCTAACGTCAGAACGCCGTTCAGGTACGACGGTGAGAAACATCGGCAAGCTCAGTGCGACCACAACAGTGGTATGATTCTTATCGTCCTTCACAATGAATGATTGGCTACTCCTCAATGAAAACGATTCGGGGCTCAGCCGTCCGATATTACCAAAGATCCGGGACGGGATGTAAGACATTACCAAGGCATGGGAAGAGAAGGTCCAATGTTGTCAAACTAAACAAACGGCAGATTCGGTCACGAGGCAACTCGAAATGGTGCACCTTTCAACTTGTCACCGTTTGTGTAACACCATGGCGACACGCTTGTTGGAGCAAGTGAAGTCTCCACTTTCTGTCAATGCCGGCTTCAGGCAATGGAAAGCCAATCACTGCATGCCATGCTGAACGATCCCCAAATTGGCGAACCTCTAACCTGAGCCTAGACACAAGGCAGTAGTCACAGTAGCACGATGCGGGAACGATGTTACGCAGAGCACGCTGATGACATGCACATGGACCAGAACCAACCGTTGAGAATGCGAATGGCGAGTCACTTCTGGCAGACGCTGCATCGAACACGAGGAAGCGCCGAACAGATGGCAGAGTGGGCTCAGCGTGTGGAGAGAGTCAAGTAGAGCGCTCATGCTCTCGACGCTTTTGGAATGTACGATGACGATGAAGAGTTCGACTAGGCGTTCGTGAAGATGTCGGTGAGTTTGGCAACTCGACAACAAAGTGCCGTTGAAGCATGAGTTGCCAGGGCATGCTGGTGGGGCGAACACCGCGGGCTGTCTGCAACTTGAGAGTCTGGCAGTCATGGACCCGTCAGGCTTCGAGGCTTGAATTATTGAATCGGTCGATGGCGGCGAGCACAGCAGCGACTCATGCCAGGCTTCACGTTGAGGCACTGCGTCCGCTGCGGCTGTCTAGCACGCTCAGCACGTTCAGGCACGAGCACGATGAGATGCCCCCTTTCGACGCTCGACGTTGGATGTTTGCTTGTTGCGGCAGCATCCTTCGCGGTCCCCTCCTCCGCACGCTGATCCTACTGGACCTAGGTCTAACTGATATCGGAGGGGCTGCCTCGATTGGCGACGCCAGATGCCGAGAAAGCGCGACATGCTCGGGCCCATGGCGACACAGCTGGTGAGGCGCGCCCTCACTCGCTGCGCAGGTGAGGCGTCAGCAGGCGTGCAGGCGTGCGCTGAACAGGCTGGATGACAGGCGAGCAGGCAGCACGCCCTGGTCGAGCGACAATCACGGTGTCAAAGCGGGCGAACCCAGCCCCGTCTCTCACTGCGTGCAGAGGTGGCCATCATGAATGATTTTCCTCGCTAACAGAGGACCCTCCCACGCAGCCCGCCTCTCACCTGGATCACCTCACCTCGAGCACAGCATCCGACGTTTGCACGGCCAGGCACCCTCGTCCACCGCGCTGCTCCATCAGGGTTTTCGCAGTGGTGAGTGCGAATCGAGCGGGCGGACTACTGCAGCGCCAGCAGCGCTACCGTCGACCATAGGCAGATCGAGACGCTTGTTGGTGTGTGGGGCTGCCTTCACCGACTTTTGGCAGCTGCGAGGCCCGTGCAACACGACTGTTACCCTCTGGTCCCCTCCAGGTCTGCTTACGTTCTGTGCTTACACCGCTCACCATCAGCTCAGAGCGGCTGAGCTTTCGAAAACTCGACCACCAAACAACTTCCCTGTGGCCAAACATGGAGAACCATCAGCACATAGACTTCGACGGCACCCTCTACGGTGTCGAGGGAGGGTTCGACCCGTCCTTCGACCCCAACCGCCAGACCTACACGCAGTACCAGACCTGGCCGCTGCCCATATCGCCGGGCGCAATGCCGCAACACCAGCAACACCAGCACCATGACCCGAGCCAGCAACACCAGCGCCAGCAGCGCCGTATCCAGTCGGTGGCCGCGACGAGTGCCCAGCAAAACACCATGCCCGCCGCAACGAGCGCTATTGCTCCCCTCCAGACTGCCGGCCTCGCCTTCCCGGCTGCCATGCAACCCATGAACCCAATGCTGGCGACCTGGATGAATATCAACACAGACGGCTTCGCCCAGGACCCCTACATGACACCAGGCGGAATGGGCATGACCACTAGCTTCGACTCAACGTTCGGCGGCCAGCTGCAAACCTCGCCCGTTGACTTCGCTATCAACCCAGCCCACATGATGTCGTCCATGGCGATTCCCTTCAACATGATGACGACCACCACCATGGACATGCCGCCTATGAATGCGCCCTTCAGCATGGGCGACTTTACCCAGGAGTTCCACAACATCAACCCGCAAGAGTTCTCTCACTCGAATGTGAGCATCGGCAGCGGGTCACCAGGCGAGCAGTGGATGGAAGTTCGCTCACTTCCAAGCAGCGACGCCAGCTGGGTCGATGTTGGCGCGCACAACCACCGCCATTCCTACGACTTCTCCGACTCCTCAGCCATCGTCTTCAACCCCGCGCAGTCACTCCACATTCGTACCTCCTCGGACTCCACAAATTCGAACCAGTCAGACGTACCCTGCTCCGCCGACTCTCTAGACAGCTTCGAGGAGATCAACTTCCCTATAAATTCGCCAGGATCAGAGAACAACTTGTCGTTAGTGCATTCGCATGCACATTCTGACGACTACAATCACGGCCACGGACTGCCGCTCGACCACGGCTACGACAACTACATCTCGCCAAACCAGTCTGTCAGTCCACCCATGACACGCATTGAGCCCGTCGTCATCAAGCAGTCTGCGAGCAGTTCAGCCTCCCCAACCTCCTCGGCCGTGAGCTCTCCACCAGCTGTTCGCCGAAGGAAGTCTCCTGCTGGCCCCATCAACGCTGGCGCAAAACCCACAAAGACCATCGTCAAGAAGACACCCGCTCACACTACAAAGAAGGACACCACTGGCGAGAAGCGCGTTGGCCGAAGACGCGGCCCTCTCAGGCCAGATCAGCGTCAACAAGCTCACGAGATCCGCAAGCTTCGCGCTTGTCTGAGGTGCAAGTTCCTTAAGAAGACCTGTGATACGGGCGATCCGTGCGCTGGTTGCCAGCCATCCCACGCACGTCTTTGGCAAGTACCGTGCACGCGCATTGACATCAAGGACATCGCTTTCTTCATGAAGGACTGGAAGGCTGACTACGAACGTCACGTCAGCCTTGGCTTTTCCATTGGTAATATCAAGGGCTTCTCGCCCCACGAACGCCCCATCTACGTCACCCACGGCTATGGGCACTACCTGCCCATCATGGCCCGTGAGGTCTACGTTCGTGACGAAAAGTGCTTTGGTGTTGACTGGCACGAGACTCTTAGCGGCTCGCACTTCGAGATCAACACTGCTAAACTCTCTGCTGGCATGGAGGGTGTCTCGCGCGCTATGCTCAGCGACTACCTCGACCGTCACATTGATGGTGGCTTCGAGAACTTCGTCGATGAGTACTTCGAGGGCACATACTTCGTCACTGAACTCTTGAAGACTGCCTACCGCTACTACACCCGTGAAAAGTTGCCTGTCATTCGCAAGGCTCTCAAGCTCGTCATCGCCTACAACCTGACTCTTCACGTCACCATGGTCGAGGGTCTCGGCGATGAGGAGGCTCCTGGTAAGGTTGAGGACCAGTCATCTAAGTTCTGCGGTACCACCATCGCACCTGTCATGATCAACTTCCAGGTCAAGTGTGCCCTTGCCGACATGTGGCGTGAGCTGCAGAAGGACGTTCTTGAGGAGCTCTCTTCGCTGTACCAGTCCGTCTACAGTGGTGACAAGCTCAAGAACTGGCCCACCATCTTCATGCTGGCCGCTATCCTCCTCGCGGTCTGGGAGTTGATTCAATTCGACTGCAGCTACCGTGTCCCTGATCAGGCTGCTGTCAACAAGTTCTGCTCCGACATGGAGGGCACACCCGTTGGTGTCATTGTTGGCTTGTTCTCAGCCATCTCCCAGAAGCTCCCCTCGTTCTCGGAGTGGGACACCAGGAAACACCACCACCTGCTCAACAGCAATCCGGCGGTGTGCGATGCCATGACTGATGTTCGTGCACACGTCACCAAATATGGTATGTTCGATACGCTACTCGGGTCATCTAGTGCGATACTAATTTGACATACAGACTCGTACCTGCGCTCAAGATCTGACTGCAAATTCGACCGCGAGGACTTCGACTCTCTGTCAAACAAGTTCTTGTCGAAGCTTGTCATTCGCGCGAACTGAGATCCTCGTCAGCCATCTCGACAAACCTACCTTTAATCTCTAGGCTGCATATCTTCACAACGCCTATCCTTAACGAGACCTCATCACCGAGACCCCGCAGCTTACTCCCACGACATCCTACGATCAACGACTTACGTGTCCGATGTATGCAATGTACGGTTGACGACACCACTAAAACGATGAACGGCCTGTTTGCATCTTGCGATTCCCCGGCGTCACGGACGCCATGTTAGCGATCCAACTGTTTACCACTCTCTCGAGCAACAAGAAACTTTTTCTTACGATGCCATGTTCACGGCTGAAACGATGGACCACGAAATGGTGGTCACAAAATTTTGTTCTTTTTGCAGGTCGGGACGGAGCCCCTATACCTGAGAGTATCTTGTTCACGATATTGGAGGATTTTGACTGTTGCACTTCCAACCTTGTTGGCTGTACGATTGGTCTACCTCCACTTTTTTTGTTTTCTCATGATTGTTTTATCTATGGCATAGCGAGCGAGTCGGCTTTCATTACAGTTACGACCTACCTCATCGGTTTGGTACTGTCACAAAAGACAGTATCGAGTCTCCCTTTCTTCCTCACTTACATGTATCTATCAACAAATGTTTCGGCATTGGGAGCGAGCAATATGACTCAACAGAACTACCATTTCTCGACACGACTTGCATCGACCTGCGCTATAGCATCCCACCATTGATTCAGCTGGCTCTGGCTCTGGCTTTGGTCGCGCTCTAAGCGCCTGGATGTTGAGCCACGCTGGGTCATAATTGAGGGATGCGTACGCGCGCGGTATAATGCGGAGGTGTTACGGGTTGTAGATGGCCTTATTTAGTCTAGTCTGGATATGACAGGACGCAGTCCACATTCACACTTCAACCATCGGTTTGCAATCTCACGATGCACTTCATGATTCACGAACTGCAGGCCCCGCCTCGAATTGTCAATGTCAAACAGTTAAAGATAGGTGCCCCACGCGTCCGCCACCATCGCACGACAAGCCAGGCCGGAAAAATGTAGCCGCGCTTCACCGCTCTTCTCGCCCTGAGTCGGACCTTTCCTCTTCGAAACGCACGCACAGCATCGAACCCACAAGAGGCGCGAGGAGACGCAAGGACACAGCCGACCCGAGTTTGCCCGTCCTCGTCCGGTCAACAAAAGCACTGATTGTGCTCGAGAACCCTGGATCGGCAGCCGTGCGGAAGGAAAGGCCCGCGATCTGCGAGGTCCGTGGCCGTGCCGTACCCACCTGGACACAATTGAGTTTGGAGTTCAGACCGTGCTGGATGTAAATCCAAAGGGGTTGCTGGGGAGTTGCTTGACACAACGTGGTTGCACTGATCAAGTGAGCAACTGGCGTCAATCTACGGCTTGCAGATGTCAAGTGTCGCGATGGGATGACGAGGTGGCTGAAGCGGTCTGCCAAATACCACACAGCACCCTTCACTATCCCTCAAGCTCCAGAAACTCGAGGGTCAGTCAAAGAAGTAGTTGGAGAAACCAACCCGTTTTTTGACATGCAGACACGGCAGAGATTGATGCTGTACAACACACCCTGCATTGCAGCACCCAACCCTCATCGTTATTGCACCACTCTGGCATGCTCCTTAGTAGCGTCAGTGGCAACGCGGTCCTGTGCTACGTGTCGATGCTTGGTTTGCTTGTAAAGTAGCTTGATATAGCCTCACATGGGTCCGAGATAGGAAGGTTGTTGGGTGCGCGCATAGGGGCAGATTTGATGAATGCGGGGGTGAATGGTGGATGAGAGCCTGTTGTGCACAGGCGGTGAACAGATGGGGTAGGTAATGACATTGAGACGGGGGATTTTTGATGAAGATGTTTTCGGTCTGTTGTACTGTTGATGAAGAAAGGCGCAGATGATGTTTTTGTTGTGAAGTTACGATAGTGAAGACTGTTCAAGTATGAAGATGAGCGCGGGGTCTGGTTGCAAATTTTGGCGCATAGCGCTCGTTGGTGGTGAGTTCCTGTCGGCAACGAGATCGAGGAAGTTGACCGAGGAATAGAGGAAGTGGTGATTGAGGCTGTCTGCTGTGGACGTCAGGGAAGCGTCGTCCTTCCCTATTTGGTGTCGACAAGGGAGATGGCGAACGATGTCTGAATAGAGAACAGTAATCAGGCTGAAGGTTCCTCACGTCGTGGTCAGAGCAATACAACTAATAGTGTGCAATTGCATGAATCTTCGTTCGTGCTATTCTCCTTGATCTGCGGTTGCAAGACAGCAGTCAACACTCTGACAGACCACCAATGCCTCCGCCCAGCATCTTCACAAACCTAGAATCCCTGCCTCTCCTTCGGCGCATACCTCTCTTCCAAATACTTTGTATCCTCATCACTCAACTGGTAATTCGAATTCCTTACTGTCTCCTCCACCCTCTCCTTACTACTCAGCCCAATAATCGGGCAAACGCCCTTCTTGATGCACCAAGCTGTCGCAATACACGCCATGCTGACGTTGTTCTTTTTCGCAACGTCCTCGACGCGGCTGATAATCTCTTGGTCGATCTTATCTTCGCGCCCGTGCACGAGGCTCTCGAGGAACCTGTCGGTTTGCGCACGCGACGAGGAGCGGTTGGACCAGGGACGCGTGAGGGCACCGCGGGCGATGGGGGACCAGGGGATTAGGCCGACGCCGGTGTCTTGACAGTATGGGATCTGGTTGGTGTGTGAGCATGTCGTTTTTTGAGGGTCATAGGTGGAGGGCTTACCATCTCCCGCTCTTCCTCGCGATAGATGAGGTTGTAGTAGTTCTGCATACTGTTTGAATGTTAGCAAGCATCTAGCATAAGCCAATACCGTTTGAGCAGCGTACCTGATAAACTTGTGCCACCCATTCTTCTCAGCAATGTTCTGCAGTGTCTGAAACTCCCATGCTGCCATGGAGCTGGCACCAATGTACCTCACCCAACCCTTCTCAACAACATCATTCAGCGCCTTCATAATCTCTTCCCTCGGTGTGCCACGATCCAAACGGTGAATCTGTAGGACATCGATATATGTGCCGAGGCGCTCAACGCTCTTCTCAACAGCGTCGAAGATGTGCTTGCGGCTCAACCCAACCTGGTTCACCGTCTCGCCATCGTTGATGGAGACTGCTGCGATACTGAGGGATGGATCTTCTTCGTTGACACCGAAGTAGCATTTCGAGAGGAGAACGAGCTTGTTGCGTGGGATGTTGTATTGCTTGATGGCTTTGGCGATGATCTTCTCGGAGATGCCGTGAGAGTAGATGTCAGCCTGAAAGTAGTTGTTAGCCCCATTATCATACATGCTGGCCCCTGGAAAACATCATTTTATGAACTGGCTATACGTACTGTATCCCATGTGTTGATACCGTTCTTGTATGCGTGCTCGAGAATAGGCAGAGCGGCGTCCTCGTTCAAGACCCAAGGCTGCCACTTATCGCTACCGAAGCTCATGGCGCCCAAGATGACCTTGGAGACCTTCAGGCCGGATTTACCCAGGCTACACAATGATCAGCGAACTTGCTTCAATGGTGTTTTGGTGGGGAGACCAACTTGACGTATTGCATCTTTTGTTCAGCCATTGTCGTCGCTGTGTGCTTTCTTCGGAGTTCAAAGTTGATGGTGAGTACTGTCGTAACAGAAAGAAGAGAGGGAGCTTCGCGGAGCTTTATCAGAGCAGGGCGGGTGAGTTTATTTAGCCTTCGAAGCTGTCGGGGTTAAAGCCAAGCTATCGTGGAGATATCTCTTAAATCCGCGGTCATTTCGTCACGATGTGGGGTACCGGCGACACTAGGTCGAGCACCTTTGCGAAGCACCATGATGCCGACTTTGAGGTGTTGTGGTCTCGAAGTAAGCACACTCTCAACGACTGTATGACGGAGGATAAGACAAGGCCACGAGATGGGTTAGTAATTGGTGCTCGAAATCACAACACGTTACTAGGGGCATCACGATTGCGCAATAGAGAACAAGACATCTTTGAGAGTGAACTCTCAGCCCGTAGGCATGCTTGTTGCATTGATGATAGGGCCATTGTACGCGGTGTACGGCCGTGTGAACCTATGAATAAACCAAGGCCCCAGCCCGTAGGCCAGGATCATTTCCTGTAAACGCCTTGCCAGAAACTATCATCAGACCATAACCACCTACTGTCCGCCACGCAGACGAAGCACCAAGTGCAGCGTCGACTCCTTCTGGATGTTGTAGTCGGAAAGCGTGCGACCGTCCTCCAGCTGCTTACCAGCGAAGATGAGACGCTGCTGGTCCGGAGGGATGCCCTCTTTGTCCTGGATCTTGGACTTCACGTTGTCGATTGTGTCGCTGGACTCAACTTCCAATGTGATGGTCTTGCCAGTGAGCGTCTTGACGAAAATCTGCATACCACCACGGAGACGGAGCACCAAGTGGAGAGTAGATTCCTTCTGGATGTTGTAGTCCGAGAGTGTGCGGCCGTCCTCCAACTGCTTACCAGCAAAAATGAGGCGCTGCTGGTCCGGAGGGATACCCTCCTTATCCTGAATCTTAGACTTGACGTTGTCAATGGTATCTGACGACTCAACCTCGAGCGTGATGGTCTTTCCAGTTAGGGTCTTGACGAAGATTTGCATACCACCGCGCAGGCGCAGAACGAGATGCAGTGTAGACTCCTTCTGAATGTTGTAGTCGGACAGGGTACGGCCATCCTCAAGCTGCTTGCCGGCGAAAATCAGGCGCTGCTGATCCGGGGGAATACCCTCCTTGTCCTGAATCTTCGACTTGACATTGTCAATAGTATCGGAGGACTCGACTTCGAGGGTAATGGTCTTGCCGGTCACTGGTGATGATGTTAGCATGAACTCATGACGTGCGATGGACGCTGTGACAACTTACGAGTCTTCACAAAGATCTGCATACCACCACGAAGGCGGAGGACAAGGTGGAGGGTGGACTCCTTCTGAATGTTGTAGTCGGACAAGGTGCGGCCATCCTCAAGCTGCTTGCCAGCGAAGATCAGGCGCTGCTGATCAGGAGGAATGCCTTCCTTGTCCTGGATCTTGCTCTTGACATTGTCGATGGTGTCCGAGGACTCCACCTCAAGGGTGATCGTCTTGCCGGTGACTGCGAGGCTGTTAACAACTGAAGGCGCAACTGAGGGCGGTGGCGGCAAGCGCTACTTACGGGTCTTGACGAAGATCTGCATGGTTATGGTCTTGTTTGGTGTGCTGTTGTAGTGTGTGTGTGGTTTGCAGCGTGTGCGTGGGCTGTGGATTGAGTGGGGGAGTGTGATGTAGGAGAGGTCGAGACGGAGGGGCGGGCTTGGTTTTATATGGGAGGCAGGCGTAGGCGGCAAGCTGAGGCTGTGATAGTGATGGCAATGACGCTAACCCAAGGAGGCCCCTGCACCAATGAGATCAGGCTGTCGGAACGTTCGGGCAGGTTCGACCGAAAGCGTGCGCCGCAATTCACCCACTTTGCTGTTTGCTCTTTGTCAGCTGCAGCTTTCACAATGAGCTGGAATCCTCTTTTACTGCTGTTGATTGCAGTGAAACAGTCTGCTGTCGTTGTGCCACCTGGAGCTCGGTGGCCTGTTCGCGGCACCCTTCCCCGCTTCCGTTATCGCGCTTTATAATGGCGCCGTCTGACCCCATGTGACGCTTCCTTATCGATCAAACAAGGCAACATCGCCTCCAATCCGGTACTCATGAACCGAGGACCTCAAAGCGTGCCAAATCATCATTACGAGCTCCCCGCAGCTTCAACAAGCAACCAGCTGCCATGCTGAGCACGCACTATGATCAGAGGCTTGCGGTTGAGCATTGTGCGATAAGATGCATTGATGGCGGCGCATCGCTGACGTATTGAACAATGCACGGCCCTGAAGGTACTCAGTTGGGCGTCGCCAGCCTGCAAACAGTCATGCTTAGTGGCGAAAATCACCCAATCCAAACATGTTGGGTGAAGACTTTGTGTCAACTTTTGCGACACAACTCAAGACGTGGCGATTTCGTAAGCTTGAAAGCCTCCAGGCTCAGGCGAGAAGCAAAAGTTGCATGCGCCACATCGGCCGAATGCACGTGGCGGTGATGGACCCTGGAGATAGTCAAGATCTTGGAAAATTGAAGATCACCTGAACGAAGTACACATGGCTGTTGCAGATCTTTTGAACAAAGGAGATTGTTTGGTTCGCAGTGAGGTCTGGTGTGAAGTCACAACGTCATCATCCCGCGTCTGGCTTGTACTGCCTTGTATTTGAGCTTCACTTCTGTTTCGTATTGTAGAATTGAATACCTCCTACCGAACACATACTTGCGCATTGATCCTACGACCGTCTCGAGTGTGCGACTGCAACGATAGCGAAATGGCAGCACCAACACTCACCAACCCCTCACTCACTGCAGCGGTATGCAGTCTCGAGCACCGCGCTTGGGCCGCCCTCTGCAGCTCTGGCCACGACCTTCTACCCCTCCTGTCCAACAACCCCGTCATGATCTTCCCTGGCGACCACATCCTCACAGCCGTCTCCTCACCGACCGTTCACGAAATGCTGCAGAGCGCCGAGTTCCACCCATGGAGCGACTACAAGCTCAGTCACGACGAGGTAATCCCACTCGGCAAAGACAGCGCCATGATATACTACCGCGTCGAAGCACAGCGTGCGGATGAGACGTTCCGAGCAATCTGCTCAAGTGCGTGGGTGTTGGAGGGTCAGGAGTGGAAGATGGCGAGCCACCAGCAGACATTGATCTGAAGAGGGCCAGATACACAACGGGCTTTGCATGTTTGGAAAGGAGTTTTGGAGATGATACCCGGTTTGATGGCTTTGGGGTTTGGTCCAAATGCGCATAACGGCATTGGCCGAGGAGTGCGGCTGGTCGGGGTTTCACGCCACGGAGTATCTGCGTGGCGGAGCAACTTACTTCTGAAAACCACGATGTGAATCTGCAATCAATACATAGATATCGATGTTCCGCTTGCATCGTGAATCGTGACGCTTTTGATTCCCACATAGCGCGGCTAAATATTAGCGTCCGTCGGTGACATCAGTGATCTCGACTTTCGTGACATAGCCAGGAACGCACCGAAAACAGCTGCAATATTAGCAAAATCAATGATACTTTCTGTGCCTACAAGGCATACGCGACCCCTTCTCCTCGCAGTGCACAACATACCTCAAACGATGAACTACGCTGCCGCAGCCGGTGGCTCGAGAGGGCCACCACGACAGCCTCCACAACAGCGCAACGACCCTGCAACGCAAGCAAAACACACATCCAACGGACATGCTCAGAGGTCCAGAAGTCCGCGACGACGGAGTCCGGAGGGCCATGGACAAGGGTATCAAAGAGCCAAACATGTGACTCGCGAAGAGCACAAGCCAAATACAGGAGCGGAGGAGGAGCTTGTCTATGTGCTCACTCTCAAGCTGACAGACTCGTTGGCTAAGCCGATGAATTCGATGCGCGAGCAGTACTTTCCGAAGAGGCTCAACAGAACTCCCGCTCATCTGACATTGTTTCATGCACTTCCAGACTCTCGATTCGCCGCGATTGACAGTGGACTATCGCAGCTGTCTGCCAACACTAGACCTTTCTTCGTCTCGACTGGAAAGCCATTCCGGATGCGCCTTGGAGTGGGTATCAATGTTGGCAAAGGGTACAATAGGATGAAGCAGGTACACGAAGACCTGAGATCGCAATGGATGCCTCACCTCAGCGAGCAGGATCAGGGAGGATGGAAGCCGCACTGGACGGTCATGAATAAGGTCAACGAGGAGAAGAAGGTCGATGATGCATTCCAGGCGGTTGAGAAGGAGATGCTCCAGAACGTCCGGGAAGGCCAGGCGATTGGTCTCGACCTGTGGCGTTACGATAAGGGTAACTGGATATTCGCCAATGAGTACAGATTCAAGGACGCTTGAAAAGACGCCGAAGAAAGGCCTGGAAGGATTCTGTGTAACCATGAGGGAGTTCACAGTCGATGGCCGAGACGGGGTGAGAGAAGGGGATGGTCCCGGGCCGTGCTCGTGCTGTATCAACATGGTTCTGGAGAGCAACGCAGCGCAGGATGCTTTAGTTGAGGCATTGTAGGATCCCGACTCATGGCGTAAAAGATGATGACGAGGTGGAGTGGCGATCGGTTACAAGACGGAGTAACTGCGGTCAGTTTTCCATGGCTTTATCAGACTTGCCGTGAAGGGAAGGATGCTATTCACGCTCCGCGGCGCAGGCAACCTGTACTCCTTCCAATATTAGCAGTGATTTCTCTGACAATAACGATGGTGAATTTGCACACCTACGAACAAAACACTCCCTTCATATGCTGAATGCCGCAGCTGCTTAAAGACATGTCTCAAACTGCGAAAGATTTGAGGACGTTCGCGTTAGAGCGACCTTCGGGAATAAGCACTTGTGGATGCTGTTCACAACGCATTAGCGTTCAGTATCCCACAGTTCGATGAGGTTGCCAGTATAGGCAGTACGGCTCCACCGGTGCGGCTGTAACGTGGATTGAGTTCTTTGGCCGTTGAGCTGAAACGTTTGACAGGGAATGGCAAGAGCCGGAAAGGGTTCGTGACGTAGTCTGCGGAGGAGGTAGATCGTTGCAAAAGGACGTGATGAGAGGGCTGCACAAATGCAATTAACCAACGTCGATGCTTGAAATTGAGTGCAGAATTGAGTGTTCAGCCTCGAAGAGTTCGAAATCGCAGCAAAGATCTTAGGCGCAGAGATACGAGCTGTCGTCGCTCAAAATACATCATCTAGCGCTCGTAAGGCTGTGTAAGCGCATCATGAGCAATGTTGAAGTTGGTCGGTTGCCACGCAAATACGACGCGCGTCGTAATCAAGATCGTGTGTTCTTCAAACATCGTGAGGAGCTTGTGAGGGGCTGGCTGGGAGTACCGTGGGAACACAGCGCTCTGAGACGTCGCAAAGTTTCGTTTTGCTCTCCAGGACCGATCATGTGTACTTTGACAGCGGCTGTAGGGAGCGAATTACGTGTGGCTTTCTGGAGGTGCGCAGTACACTTTCGCCGGAACAGGCAAAGAGAGCACAGCCACATACCCGCTGGGTAAGGGCGGGTTCTCGGGTGCTCTCCGCTTCGTGACCTAACAAGTTGATCTCGAACGCCTCTAATTTCGGCATGAGGCTGCACGTGGTCGACATCTCAGGGTATCTTGCGCAAGGCGGTGTGCCGAGTCGCAGAGGGAGTGATCAGATGCGTCGCTTGTACCTGCGAGATTCTGGGGCGCTCTGGCATGATGGTTTTCCAGGGTTGCAGCCAGTGGTCGAGTCTTGCTGGTGTTGCTGCGATGTCACCCAAACTTCAACATCAACGATGCTGAAATTAGAAGCGCATAGGCTGAGCGATCAGGAACAGCGGAAGAACAATTGCAAGGGGTCGGAGACGTTAGGAGGAAGACACGAGGGTAGCGGCCGAGGGCGAGGACTTGGTTGGTGAAGAAAGGGGAATTAATGGACCCCTTCTTGGCATGGACCACGAAGCTAGGGAGCTTCCTGGCCCAGAGTTCATAAGGTCCAGCTGTCCTCACCACTGCGCTCCTTGACCCTGTCTGCATATTCACTTGCACACTATATCTAAGTGTTCTACTCGTAGTTCACTTGATCGTCTCTCGCTTGCTTGTCTCTGTTATTGAAGAACCAATTGCTCTCTTCAACCCCTCCACATCTACTTTCTTCTAGACTGTCTCCTCACACATCACCACCACCAACATGAAGGGTTAGTGTAGCCACATATATGTTCGCAATACAGGCAACTAACTGCCCATGCAGCCATCATTCTCGTCGGAGGGTTCGGTACCCGTCTGAGGCCTCTTGTATGCCTTTCCCCTGCGCAATGCTCTCTAGAGGGGCCCCGCGATGCTTGAAAGGGCACAACTAACCCCAATCACAGACCCTCACATACCCCAAGCCGCTTGTTGAGTTTGCCAACAAGCCCATGATCCAGCACCAGATTGAGGCTCTTGCCGCTGCTGGTGTCACCGATGTTGTCCTCGCTGTCAACTACCGCCCAGAGATCATGGCTGAGGCCCTGAAAACAGTCAGTACACCCAGAACACCCAGAACACCCAGAACACGCCAGCCGGGAAGAACATGCAATTGACTCGGTCGCAGTACGAGAAGCAGTACAACATCAAGATCACATTCTCCGTCGAGACCGAGCCCCTTGGCACCGCCGGACCCCTGAAGCTCGCCGAGGCCATCCTCGGAAAGGACGAGTCGCCCTTCTTCGTTCTTAACGCCGACGTTACCTGCGAATACCCCTTTGCGCAGCTCGCCGAGTTCCACAAGCAGCACGGTGACGAGGGTACAATTGTTGTCACGAAGGTAGAGGAGCCGTCCAAGTACGGTGTTGTTGTACACAAGCCCAGCCACCCCTCGAGGATCGACCGCTTCGTCGAGAAGCCCGTCGAGTTCGTCGGTAACCGCATCAACGCCGGTATCTACATCCTCAACCCCAGCGTCCTGAAGCGCATCGAGCTCCGCCCCACCTCCATTGAGCAGGAGACATTCCCCGCCATCTGCAAAGACGGTGGTCTGCACTCGTTCGACCTTGAGGGTTTCTGGATGGATGTTGGACAGCCCAAGGACTTCCTCTCCGGTACCTGCTTGTACCTCTCTTCGCTGCAGCGCAAGAGCCCTAAGCTCCTTGTCTCCCCCAACGAGCCATACGTCTATGGCGGTAACGTCATGATCGACGAGTCCGCAAAGATTGGCAAGAACTGCCGTATCGGACCTAATGTCACAATTGGACCCAACGTTGTCATCGGCGATGGTGTCCGTCTCCAGCGCTGCGTGCTGTTGAAAAACAGCCGCGTCAAGGACCACGCCTGGGTCAAGTCGACCATCGTTGGCTGGAACAGCACTGTCGGCAAGTGGGCTCGTCTCGAGAACGTAACTGTTCTCGGCGACGATGTCTCCATTGGCGACGAGGTCTATGTCAACGGTGGTTCAGTCCTGCCCCACAAGACCATCAAGCAGAACGTCGACAGTAAGTTTTCTCCACAACATCACTGGTGTACTGCCGCTAATTTGCACCAGCTCCTTCGATCATCATGTAAACTTACCTTCCACTTCGATTTACACGATTCTTTCATCGACCGGATGTGACCGACGTACGGCTTTTAATCACCTTCTACCTTCTTGTATATTCTGCGATACCGATCTTTCACGTTCTGCGAGCATCTGCATAGAGATTGCAGGTGTCTTATGTCTTTTTCTCTCAACTCTCGGCATCGTTCATCAAAAGCGCGCAGGGCTTGGCTGGGGTTCATGGGTCATGGGTTGGGAAGTGCGTGTCTACGGATCGTGCAAGGTGCTATATTGGGGATTTGCAGCGTTTACATTTCTTGGGCAGCATCGACAGAAGTTTGCTGCGACAATCATACAGACGACTTACGTGACGTACATAGCGAGATACATCCCGCAATCGAAAGAGATACCCTGATACCCGGATCTGTCACCTGTCCTTTCCACCTATTGTTCGGCCGTTATCGCTCCCACGTCCAAAACGATACCTTTCTCACACACGCGGCTGGTTCTATCGGCAATGTCATTGCTGGGATCGGCTTAACCTCTCTGTACATATGGCTGGGCATGTCTGTGTTCAGCCAGTCAAGAAGTTCAACAACACAAGCCGCCAGACAATGAATGTCTTAGCCACTTTGCTATCGATAACACCCGAGGAATTCGCTATACCTGACTTATTCAACGTAGTAGTTCTCGCTGGACTGTGCTGTGATGGACGACAGATGTCTCCTCTTACCAGCGTGCAGAGTGTTCTTTCTGGCCTGCACGCCCAACCTGGACGTCCGTACTATATAACGCACACACCGACATATCTGGGCATTTGCCAAAGGTCCTCACCCGGACGCGTATATACTCAGACACTCAAGCATCTACAACGCTCCTGCTGTGTTGCAAACTTTCGAAGGTAGTCCAGCAACGGGACAGGGTCAAGGGGACAAAAGCAGGCCTTGGAGCTCGCAGCTGGGCCTTTGTCCCAAAGGCAATATTGGGGGGGGGGGGGGTCCAAGTCACATTACTTCACTTTCACACAACGCACCCCGCCAAGGCGGCGGCGTTGGGTCTAGCGTCTCAAGCAACGGTTCATACCCGAGGTCCGCGAGCTCGTCTTCGACCTCCTCCACTGTCCACAGCAGACATCCCTGCACTGTTCAACCTGCTTGCGAGCTTATCATTGCATTCCCCTCAAGTGTCTTGTCCCTGACAGCACTTCAGGCGCCGCCACGACACTCAGCAGTCCTATGTAGTGAAAGCACACCTCTGCGACAACATCAGCCAGCAGTGACGTCAACGGGTTGGCGCAACTGCTACGGTACTTCACTTGCGGTCGAAGATTAGTACTCTACCGGAGCGCACTACTTTCCCCACCTGCTCACTAATCCCACCAGGCACCATTCTCTCCTTTCTCTACCATTCTCAACCACTCTCAATCAACCTACACATGCGCAATGGCAGTCAACGAGTTGTCAACGCGCCCCATGCAGGCTGGTACTGCCTCTACTTCTACCGCTGAACGGTATGTCAATCAAACACTGTATCTTGGCGCATACCTGACTTCAACAAGGTCCACCTCTAGTTCACCGTTGCCTAAGATGGCTTTTTTGGCCGCCGCCTCCGTTAAGCCATCTGCGCCATACACTACCGACCAGCGTTTCACAAGTAATGGCGCCCGGTGAGACCAAGCTGTCGGCTGCGCAGCAGCTAGCAGACTGCGACTGGCAGTGTCTCGTGGTGGTCGTCTTCATCTTCGCGCTCGCATACTTTAGGCCGCTGGCTAGTATGCATGTCCCTACAGGCTTTCTCCATAGTTATCGGTTTCACGGTCCAATTGCTATTGGTACTGCTCAAGCAACGCTTCGGCACTACACTTAGCACCGGCTTCCTCTGGATTGTTTTCGACGGTCACCACTATCTCAAGGCTCCCTCCTGTCTACGGCGCCCGGTCGAGTCTACACCATCGCAACCGGCAGATGACAGATCTGGCAAGGTTGGTTACACCCAACGAGTTGCTCAGGATCCACAATTGCCAGCATACAACCAGCGAGATTTATCAGTCGCGGAGGAGCAGCAACGGTCTACCGTCGACATCGCACCTTTTGTCAACCTGGCTTATGCTCCTATCGTTGCCGTTCTTGACATCGCTCCTCGCAGTCCTGTCATCGACATAACTGTCCAGACTTACTCCCCTATCCTCGTCATCGCCGACACAGCTCCTACCAATTGTGCTATTACATCATCGTTTGGCTGAGCCCGATACGATCAAGTACGAGGGAACCACCACTCTCGAGGCTGATCACTCTATCACCATCATCGACACCAATTCCAAACATTGCCCAAAGGAAACTACAATTGAGCACTCGGTAGCTAACTATACGTTTGCCAGTCAGAAATATGCCGCCAATCACGAGGATGAGACTGCCCATGACATGGTTCATTTCTCTGTCGAGGCCGCGGTCACCTTTGACACCGGCTCGGGTCTAGCTGCGATTAAGCACTCAGATGCTGGTACTGCGCTCACCGATCCTGTGGTTGCTGCCGAAGAGAAGACCGAATTTTCTCGCGAGATCACTCATTCTCCTGTGGAGGATGCCACCGATTAACAAGGGCTGCCTTGAACATGGTGAGTCCGATCCAAATGGAGATAAGTGCAAGACGCTTCGAGACCTGGAATGCCACCCGGGGCATGCCAGAGCCAAGCTTGATAATCCAGTCCTTGGCTGGCTTGATAGCATGGAAAACGTCAAGTTTTCCGATACCTACGCCTATTTTCCATGCACCTGCGGCACCAAGGCCTTGAACGCTTATCTCAAGTCTCGGTACAAGGTCGAGCCAGGCTATGATCCGAGCGAGTATACACATGAGGCACCTCAACCGTTCTTCCTGGATGAGGACGCGCTTGAGGAAGATCGCCAGCACAAGGCAAAGGATGAGGCATACTTGGGCCCTATTCCTGATTTTACAGAGCTTACCAAATACACTCTTGGCTTCCGCATGCCTCAAGGCTTCCTGCAGATCGAGCACGAAGCTCTTCCGCCGCGCCGTGAGCACGGATACCTGCACCGTCCTTTCACCGACCACTGCATGGGCTGCTTTCCTACTGGCGAACATAACGACGACTGCTCAGAATATAATGCGCACAATGCGGTGCGTGCGATCAAGTACGACAGCTCGAGGGAGCGCGAATATGAGGCTGTTCATACGAAGTGGGATCGAGCTCAGTTCGGACGTATCCGCAATGCCGAAGAGCACAAGAAGATTGGTGTGTTGAACGCACAGCACTATGCCAGTGTCTCGTGGTACTATGGTGGATGGAACCCGAAAGTGACTGTTTAGTTCTCTGTTTTCCTTTGCTCTCAACATGTTACAGTACTGGCTGCTATTTGTTTTCCATTGTTTATTCAATGTTTGCGCAATCGGTTACGAGCATACAACTAGCGGGATCAGGCGTTCAAGGAAGGACGATATCCAAGGGCTATTTGCATCATTCTGGCGTTTGGTCATATCTTGCAGAAGAAGGAAGCGGCGCAGCACATACGCACTACAAAGGACGGAAGGAACTATTTACAATGACCTGCAAAAGAAGGCATAGCGAAGACTATAATCCATCAATGAAACCTATGTTAACACAAGACTGTAAGCATGACTTCTTGCGCCATCCACATCTTCACACCCAAGCAGCCATCCCACACCACCCCTCACACCGCCTTCCCTGGCACACCCTCCATCCAACACACCCAAGCATCGAGCGCGTCCACCCAGCTTCGCAGCAGTACCAGAATCGTATCGACTTCCTCCAGCTTGTCCTGCAGATGGAACGTCCACAGTGCAAGGCCAATGCAAGTTGTCCGGCCCATGCCCAGCGTCAATCTGGCTTGCGCTTCTTTGGATGTGTGGATACGTGCTCGGAACCTCATTTCGCAGATTACGGATTGCGGGTTATAAAGAGGTCATATGCCGCCGAGAGTTAGGGCTGTGGCGATGGAGAGGGTGGGTGAGGTGGGTGTAGTGGGAACTTGACATTGCGAATGCTAAGATTAGGTTGTCTCGATATTGATGGTGTTGAGGATGAAGTGATGGTATGCATGACCGTGGATTAGTAAGCACCGAAGTGAATCACGCTGGTCGTGCAGTCTCACAGGAGGCCTTAACTTGTATGCTCGAGAGCAAACATAGGAAGAGAAGTAGCGGTGGCCATGGCCATCAGGAACTACTGAAAATACTAAAGGCAAAATTCCCATGTATATCATGAAATATCGTCGAAGAATGGGATCAAGCTGTGATTCTGCTTACTTTCCCTTACCGACCACCTTCTCGAGTTCCGAGCACACGGCGTCTGTGACCTCTTTTGTGTTTGAGCTTCCGCCGAGATCCTTTGTGACAATGCCTTGCTCAGTGACATTCTCAACAGCCTTCATCATCTTGTTAGCAGCTTCTTCCTCGCCCAACCATGTCAGCATCTCCGCTGCTGTCCAGAAGGTGGCAACTGGGTTAGCGATGCCCTTTCCGGCGATGTCGAACGCTGAGCCATGGATAGGCTCAAACATGGATGGGTTCTTTCGAGTGGGGTCAAGGTTGGACGTGGGTGCAATGCCGATGGAACCAGCCAGGGCAGCTGCGAGATCGGAAAGGATATCGGCGTGCTGTTCGCGTTAGCTGCCTGGCCTAGTAGACGGTGTCCCAATCGACTTACAAGGTTGGTAGCGACAATGGTGTCGAGAGACTTCGGGTCCAACACCATGCGGCAAGTCATAGCATCAACCAGCATCTTGTCCCACTTCACATCTGGGAAGTCCTTTGACACCTCAAGTGCAACCTCGTCCCACATGACCATACCATTCCTCTGAGCATTCGACTTGGTGACGACTGTCAAGAACTTCCTCTCCCTCTTCTGCGCCAGCTCGAAAGCAAATCGGATCAGTCTCTCAACAGCATGTCTTGTGAAGATGGAGACCTCTGTGGCTATCTCCCATGGCTGACCCCGGTGAGACCGACCTCCTTGGCCGGCATATTCGCCTTCTGAGTTCTCGCGCACGATGACCCAGTCCAGATCACCGTGCGAGGCGTTCCTGAGAGGCGATTGTGTACCACGGAAAATCCTGGTTGGGCGCACGTTGGCGTATTGCTGGAATGGCTGGCAAATTGCTAGTCGGAGACCCCACAACGAGATGTGATCTGGGACGTCTGGTGCACCAACAGCGCCGAAAAGGATGGCGTCGTGCTTCTTCAAATTCTCAAGTCCACCATCTGGGATGTACTTTCCAGTCTTCTTGTAGGTTTCTGAGCTCCAGTCGTAGTCTTCAAACTCAAGCTCGAACGAGCCACCGAGCGATGTGAGCTTCTTCAAGACTTGTACAGCAGCATTGACAACCTCAGGACCGATACCATCGGCGCCCATGGTCGCAATTGAATGCTTTCTTTGAATTGCGATTGGAGACATTGTGGCGATCGTGTCTGCTCAATTGTGGAGTAGTAAAAGACAATGTTGTGTCAATGAGTGAAAGTCTGTCAATTAGCGGCTATCTCGATCTTATGTATTCATACCGTGCGAGTTCCGCAATAGTTTGCCTTCGTAAATGATTGGCTACTGGTGCATCGCAGAGAATGTCCGGAGTAAGAGTGTGCGGCGCGCTGCAGCGTGTTTGTAGCGGCCTTTCTTTCTCCGGACATCGAGAATTGCGCCGCTCCAGCATCCACATGGTTCCTAGCCTTGGCGAACTGCGAATGTATCGACAGCAGCGTGGATCTGATGAGAAGAATTGACGATGGCGATGGAACACAGGATCGAAGGAGGTGTGTAGCGTGTGGTCCCAGAATGGCACCGGCGTCTAATCACGTGTTGGAGGAAATTCAAACGCGTCGAGAATCCACTCCGACTTCGTTTCGTGTGTGCAACACAATCTTCGTCTTAGTGAGTTTTCATGGTAAGTTAAGACAGATAAGGCATTACGACCCTTGCTAATAGGCAAGGCCCTCAACCCGATCGCGTGCGACAATTGCCGGTCGAAGAAATGCAGATGTGACCGGCGAGTGTATGTGTATTAGGACTAACGTTGCTCTTACAATGTTAACACAATTGCAGCCCCTCATGTTCGCAATGCCGCGCTTCGTCGTTGATCTGCCGGTATCAGGAGGGTGGAAAGCGAGGACTCCCAATCGCATACATCAACAGCCTTGAGAGGCGGCTACGAGAGACGGAGTCAGCACTGTATGCAACCATGCTCGCGCTCGACGAGCATGACAACATCAAAGCCAGTAATATAGGTCTCTTAAAAGCCCCACGAGAGCTCTCAAAGGCCGAGAGGCAGGACGACTGGAAGCGACTGCCGCTTCAGACGCCTGAACAGCTCGCTATCTGGTTTCAGGAAAAGCAACAGCAAGCAGTCCCCTCTGAGCCCGATTTGCCGCACATCCCGTTCCCAGGAGTGCCAAATCTTCAACCAGTTGAGTCTCAATCCGGAGAGGGCCCTCGAATGGCCCTGCCAATGCCACATACTCCTGGTACTGACAACACCCACTCGCCCGTGTACTCTGAATCTGCCTCATCGATCCTGTCGAAGAGCATGACTGAGCAGCTCAGAGGCATCGAAACACCACAAGCACCGAGCACCTCAGCGATACCTTTCAAATCAACCAGCTGGCACAACTACTTCTGAGCTGCGATCATGACATCACGGCTCAGTAGCTCAACGAGAAAACGCGTGCTCTTGTAAATGACAAGCTCCTGCCAATACTTTGAAAAAGTTTTTTTGCTCCAAACTTTGATGGTGCAGCGACTCTCATCACCACGAAACGGCCCTGGAGCTGAGCTGCGTTAGGCAACGCGCATCGCGAGAGCGGGGTTTAATTCTCCGTAGGGCTGAGCTCGCCGACCCTTGTTTCTGCACACCCGCGACACCAAATTTCTTCCCTTCATCATCATGGAACATGGAGATGCACAAAATAGCCCCGGTCCTACCCTGGATGGCGAGAGGCCCTCGAAGAAGCGGCGGACGTCAATGCATCCACCTCGTGAGGTGGGTCTGATGCGTAGTGTTCCTGGAGACAAGCTGTCAAGCTTTGTTGGTAGCGCCAGTGGTATCTACTTCATTCGATCGGTATATGGTGCAGTTCGTGGCGCTCACCCGTCAGCATCAGCTAAAATAGCGACGCCCGAAAGCGATCACGTCCCTGGAGAAGACGACTACCTCCCTTCGTCAAACCCAAATAACTCCGGTCGAATATGGAGAGATGAAGAGACTACGCCTAGGCCTCTGTCGAGTGTCTCATTTCAAGAGCTCTTCGAATGGAGTGGAAGCTACTTTGCCAATTGGCACCCTTTCTACCCGTATCTGCATGCTCCAAGTGTATTGGAGTATCTTGAGAGGCTCCCTCAATTGAATGAGCCAGCTAACGATGGTGCACCAAACTTCCAGATGACGATCCTACGATCCATTATGTCAATATCGCTCGCGGATCGCCGGCAATCACAAGCGCTCAACGCGGCGCGATACCCCGCTGAACTTGTCTTTCAGTCTTACGACGATGCGGTAGACTGTCTCCAGCATGTTTTGACCCGCCCAACAACCCTACAATCTCTGCAGGCTGCGATCAGCGTGCAACTCTTTCTTGTCTCTATGCTTCGACTGAACGCCGCAAGTCGCCTTGGTGGGCTTGTGATCCGGATGGCTCTCCAGCTCGGTCTCCACCGTTGTCCTACTCGTTTCCCATCCTTCTCAGTCGGAGAAAAGGAGCATCGCCAAAGGATCTTCTGGTCACTCTATGCCATCGACCGCTTCATATGCCAATCTATGGGTCTCCCACTGAGTCTCCATGACGATGATGTTGATGTATGTTATCCGACTGCTGAGCGCCATCCGGGCAACCAGTACCCTACTGGTGAGTTATCCAACATTTGCACTGCACCTTTAGATTGCTCACACAGCGACAGATGATAGGTTACGACTGATCAGCCTTGTGGCGCGGCAGTATACCATACGTGGCCAGATCATAGAGCTACGAAACAAATCGCTCCACTACATAGAGAGGGACCCCGACAAAGCAACCGCTATAACAGCTAGACTAGCTCAATGGTGGAATGACGTGGAAGACTTCCAAGATACAGACGACGATCAGAGTGCCTCTACGTATCATCGTACTGTGTTGACAACTCTCAAGCATGAGTCGGTCATCTCATTGAACCGTCCAACACTCGCCGCGTCTCGCCACGGGCACGCATACGATGCGGCACTACAGCAGTGTATAGGTTCAGCAAGAGCCATCATTACAATTCTTCACAAAGCTATCCGGCCGAGTAACGGACGCGAAGCAGGGCCAGATGGTCTGGCCTTGCTGTGGCCCTCTTGCACATGGGCCGTCTGGATCAGCACCTTCATCCTGTTCCATGCTGCCAGCAGTCATCACGTATCGGAGGGCATCGTATCCCGGTAAGCGATGGTTTCGAGGTACTTCGGATGTAACTAAATGGAGGTGCAGGCTTGCTGACAAGGCTCTTGACATACTCAATCATCTATCACGCAGGGGGAGCGTATGGCCTGATGCTAGTGCCACTGCCGTGCGCGAGCTGCGCGACCGCATAACACGACGCCCTTCCAGGCACTTAGGGACAAACCATCAGTCTCTAGCCTTAGGTGAGGCCGACGTAAGGACCAATCGAGCGATTCAGTCGGGCGCGTCCATGCCACGACACTATACAAGCTCTAGCGGACTCATCCCTCAAGCCAACGAAGCTCACACCGAGCCAAATCATACGACCTCCAGCACGGGGCTACCACAAGAGCACTCAGACTCGTATACTACACAGGGGGGCCAAAATACCCCCAGCAATGATTTGCGTCAAGCTGCAAACGCCAATCCATCGGCGGAGAACGCGCAGTCCTTCAACACATCTATGCCATATCAAAATAGCAACACCTCAGTCTCCGACTTCGGCAGCTTAGAATGGAGCGACTTCATTCAAGCAAACGAGGCGTTAGACTCGAGCGCACCACTCCCGCAAACGGATGGCATGGATCCATATGTTGGGTTTGACATTCCCTTCTGGCTTGGCCAAGATCAGTATTGGGATATGTTGCACGATCGCGGTTGAACGAGTTATCGTAAGAGTCTGAATTCGCGAAATAAGCTTGGTCGTAGCAAACCTGTATTGTAAGGCTACAGTAATTTAGATCCACCCAGGAGGTGCGCCCGCCCTCTGCATTGGCAGTATCGGCGATGGTTGACAGAGACTATGACCAGACACTCTCAGCCCATCTTTGGTGAAAGTTTGACCCGGAGCTTCTTAGTTTTTCCACATGCTTTGTTCCATGTGGATGGTGCAAGCTTGTCCCGCACCTCTTGAGGCGGCCTATATATGAGTGTCGACACGACTGATGTCTTCTACATTCCGCTTCCGCCTGTATTCTTGGATGTCTTCAGGATAGTCGCGATCAAGAAGACCAGACTGAGTATAAGACGCACTACAGGAATCGAACCATGCCCACTGCACACGTATGAAGACTTCCTGGCTGTAGGCAGTCCGTCTTACGTTCTCATTCCCGGAACCCACTGTTCGAATTTGATTCGTGATTGCCGTTGCCATCCTAGACAAGTAGGCCGAGATGTTGGGCGCTAGCCATGGATTGATATCGAGCTTCCGATTGTACGCTGGGCTGTCCAGCCAGATCTTGTATCGAAGTATCAGATCCGTTGAATTATCCTTGGTCGCTAAGAATGAGGGGAAAACCTGTCGAAAAGCAACATGGCATTGGTGACTGTACCGTTTGACATGCCAAAAGCCTGGCCGCTTTCGTTATAATGCTGATATCGTCATTGTATATCATCTCGGTCCCGTTTTGGTATGGCGTGGTGATGTCGCGGGTGAACCAAGGAAGTGGACCAGCGGTAGTGTTCATCTGGATGCCGGTGATGTCTTCCTTGTAGATGCCTTCCTCGTACGAAGATTGGACGGTCTTGACACACCAGGATAGAACGCACTCATACACGATCGGGGTCTCGTTGCGATAGACGGAAACCGTTGTCCCATCTGCAGCAGATGCGATAATAAAGTCCGCGATCGGGTTCTGTCGGGGCGCGTGGACAGTACGCATGCGGGAAGAATTGAAGGATTGAACTGAGGTTGTATTGAGTGAAGCTACGAACAGTATGTATATGTGAGTAGCTGTAAACAACGCTAGTGTGACGTGGCAGTCACTCTCATAGTAGGTGAGGTTAGACAGGCAGGAGCACCTTAACCGTGACAGGTTCCGTATGTGCGAGAAATGTATCGAACCGTTTCCAGTTATTGGTTGCTTGTCCATGACATCAAATAGTGGCACAATACGCATGACGAGAGCTTCACCAATGTGTGAAGAGTGATTATCGACAATGTAGCTTGAAACGAATGTGGGAGTTTCAGTAAAGTTGAGAAAGTACCCATATATCATTGCATTAGGCCATGCGCCATCCACATCGTAGCCTCCAGTGAGGTTATAAGTCCAGTCAACTTTGGAATCCAGACAAGCATGCGACAGATATCCCGTCACATTGGCGCATTCGCTGCAGACTCCTAGCGTTTCTCAGGCTGGCCAAGTGCAGTTACTCGATGGGCAAGACTACTCGAGACGAGACGTTAGCGAGGGCTTTCGGAGCTTTCGACAGAGTAACCATTCCCGAGTAGATGCAATCATCATGTTACTGGGTTGGCAAGAAGTCTAGATACACGTGAATGAAGGGCTGACTTACCACAGGTACTTTGGCCTTGGTGCCGTTGATAGAGCCTCTAGTGAGCGAGAGAATTTGTGTGCCATTTCTATACAAGAACTTCTCTGCAACGATGTTGGTATCCACATCGTCCATAGTCGACTCTAGTCCTTCTCTGAACTCCTGGGCGGCATCAGGCTCATATCGTATGCTTCTGAGTACCTCACCACAGTCGTTCTGAAATTTTGCACAGCTGGCAGGAAATTCATGTCGTATTGTGATGATCCCAACCCAAGAAGTACTCAGGAATATATGTAGGCTTGTAGATTGCACCGAGCGCAGCAAGCGAGCGTCCCTTCGTGTGAAATAGAAGGAGAAAGGAACCCCACGCTCCTCTCGATGCCTTGTCGAATATCTCGAAGTCGAACATCTCTTTCGACTCGTTACCGTGGAACCATGTCCACTTGAGTTGTCCAATAGCCTCAGAAGAGGGTAGTATGAGGGCTGCAGAAGCGAACATCGGACTGTACGTTGTAGGCCGCGAGAGCGAAGGATCGCTCGCTCAAGAGGTGGTCTCGAGAGTATAGCAGCATACCGATAACCGCACCCTGTGACATATTATATCAACACAAGAACACTTTGAGGAAGGTAGACGGGATGTAGCTCACCATACAGGCAGCACTTGTTGTCCAGCTGATGATCTCGAACAGCCAACGTTTCCAGACATTCTGGGATGCGTTGTATTGTGCTAGTTTTCTTTCGAGACGTTGAGAGATGTCAAGTGAAGGTGGAGTCTGCACTGATGCTCGATATGACGGTGGTGCTTCTCCATGGTTACCTCGGTCGATCGTTGGTGTCGAACGGAACTTCGATTGTATTGGGATCGGTGGAAGCATCTTGTGGCTCATCACGTATGTCTTTGAATGACAATAGCCGTGGTGTAGCACAGTTTTGAACCTCTCAGGAGCTCAAGAAGCTCTTGAAAGCTCCTAAGGCAATGATGATAGCGTGTTCTTTCCTGGCATGGTGAAGCGCTACGTCTCTGCCCTTGCCCTCGCTGCTAGGGTCACCAAACACTTTGGACGCGCAGCGATAAGGAAAGCCGCAAAGACAGGAACATTGCAAAGTTGATCGGTCGGCATCGAAGCTAAGGATGCTGCAGTTGTAGAGATGACCTTTTCGAATCAATCGTTAAGCGCCGGGGCGCTTCGCTTGCACGTTGCAGCCGTGAACGGACGATCGGTGAATGGGGGACCTGTCCAACGCACTGCGGCACAGCAGCCCAGCGGCTACGACCAGTGTTGACATAGGAGGCCATTGTGACGTGCAAGTCTCTACGCGTGATAAGCTGTCAACGAGGCATTGGAAGGTACTTTGAAGACGCGACTGGAGTCTTAAAATCTTGGAAGGCACGGGTTGAGAATGTGGGGAAGCGCTAATGCCTTTCGAGCTAGCCTCATAAATGACGAAACAACAGCCTTGGAGAGAACGGCGCACGAATCGCTCGCTGCGATCAGCACGTTGACAGTTCTCCCTTCACGTTCATGCTGAACAATGCACAATTGATAGATTCATATCGGATATGCAGAATTGCTCAGGAACCGAATTGTATGAAATACTCCGGAGCCTATAATCTGCCCCCAGAAAGGGGACCCGGGATGTGTAAGAAGAGCCAAGGATCGCCGTTTGATGCATATGCAAAGTTGCATGTAGTAAACACGCCTTCTCTGACGGTGGTTTGATAGAAGAGCAACCCAGCTCCAGCACGAGGACCATGTATTGATGTTGCACATAACGACTGGCCGATTAGCGCTGGTGAACGCCAATTCAATGTTCCTGTGGCTGCATGCTACAAGGACATGGCGATATTCGATTGTCGACTGTCGGTACCTCCTCCTGGTTTTCCTTCCTCAAAGTTTGGGTTTATTGAGTATTTTCAAAATGCAGGCATTGAGTACGGTAACCGCCGTGATATCGAGTCACGTGTGCGGGTACAGTGTGACTTGGGTTGCGGCGAGGGCTGATTGGCGTAGCCGCTCGTACGTCCATGCCCAATCGCTTCGTCGCAAGCAGGGCTGCCAAAACGCCGCCAAGTCACATCAAGCTGAATAAGCCCTATGATTGGTTAGCAATCGATCTTGCAGGTGCAAAGATTTGGGAGATTACAGGAGGCGAGACGGTCTCGAAAGAAAAGTAGTCACTTACCAGAAATGCCTTGCAAGAAGCCTTCCAGCGCTTGCGGATGTGATAGCCCTCACTGTGACGGGGTTCCTAGCAATGATCTGATCCATAGCGACACAATCCTGTACCTCCACGAGTTGTAGCCTAACGCTTTGCGTTCCAGTTCTCCTGAACTTTGCGTTTCAGGCTGTCGACCCAGCGACCCAACGGTTATGCTTTCGTGATTCTCTTCCAATGATGATGCTGCCTTCGCGATCTGGCTGCATTATGCGTGCACAATCAACGTGACCGGGTAGCGTTCGTGGCTTCCAAAGCGGTTATTGTAGTGGAAGGTACCATACCGAGAAGCGCCATGAGTGGACGGTGGAGATGAGCACGTTCTATGATGTGTCGCACAAGGCCATCGCTGGGTCCACAATACTTCATAAGGACCACCGTCACTCGCTTTGACAGTCTCGTCCATTGGCAGCGGCTTCTTCATCTTACCCATCTCTTGAAACACAAAAGCTCTTTCGACCACACCAAGTGCGCACTGCTTCCCAGTCTACAACACAACCGTCTTAGCCATTGCAACCATGTATGCACGTACCCTCTTCTTGTTGGCGTGTCTCGCCTTCTCGGCCTTTGCTGCACCAGTTCCAACTTCAGAGGTAGGCCACGTGACCCTGACTTATGTCTAAGAACAACGCTAATTATAATTGAAGGTGGCTCAAAGATTGGAGTCCATCATCAAGCGAGACAACCTTCCGAGCAATGCTGCACCACTCGACATACTCAAGCGAGGACCGGTCATCGAGGTCGTTCCGGTCGAGGTCCGAGCGGACTCCCTGGAAGATAAGAATGAAGACATAGCTCAGGATGAATTTGATGAGGAGGATGGGGTGACGGAACTGGATGACATCGAGAAGAGAGCTCGCACCCAAGGCGTTCACAGTGGAGAAAAACGGAATCGTACTCAGGGAGGGCACAGCAGCGGCAAACGAGCTCGTACCCAGGGTAACCACAGCAGCGGGAAGCGATCACGTACTCAGGGTGGACACAGCGGTGGCAAGCGAGATCGTACCCAGGGTGGACACAGCGGTGGCAAGCGAGATCGTACCCAGGGTGGACACAGCGGTGGCAAGCGAGATCGTACCCAGGGTGGGCACAGCAGCAGCTAGAGAGACAACATCAGTTGAGAAAGGTCGCCCCTAGCTTCTCAACTGTTGATCAGTCGAGGCGGAGTTGACGCGACGCGGTTCTGGTGCACGAGGTGCATGCTTCTTTCCTTATATCCAACCAGGAGGCGGTTGATTTAATCGTGGTTTTGGCGAAAATGGCGAGAAGATAGCTTCAGATATCCTCCAGCCCTGGTTAGGCTGTAATTTCACTTTCATCTCTTTCGCTTTGGTTCGCGGAGTTCCTGTACTGGATGATCGTGTGATCTTCTTTTGGACTTCATCTGGAAGCCCATAGAGCAGAGTCGCGTAAGCAGATGTTTTCCACACACCCACCCGCTCGCGTTCGAGTGCAGATTTCGTGATTGTAGCAGCCAGGAATATCAAAGAGACGAAGAGAACGCCTAGGGGAAGGGCCAACCACTGCCAGCGTACTTCAACATATGTTTCCATCCTGTACGCAGTACCATGGAGCATCTCATTGCTGTTGACATCGGATCGAATCCCGTTGGTCATGGCCACGGCCAATCTGCTGACGTGGAATACGATGTCATTTGGTTCTTGCCACGAACTGTATGCAAGCTCTCGCGTTGATGCGCCAGTGCCATCATAATTCTTGTATCTCAAGATTGGAGTGTCAGCAGCACTCGCGACAGTGTAGTACGAAGGGAAGAAGTCATCGAAAACGTTGATGAGGGTGTATGCGGTGATGTTGTTGGTCCCGTAGGTTGTGTTGAAAACTGTAGAAGCTGGGCGATCTTGATCTGAGGTTGCCGGAGTGATGCTGATGTCTTGCATGTAGAATGTGTCAAAACCCCCACCTTCGTCCTCGGGTATCGGGAAACTCTCCCACGGAGATGGGCCAGCTGTCGTATTCTCGTATCGACTCAAAACTTCCTCGGTGTACTTTCCTCCTTCGTATGACGATTTAATGGTTTGAACACACCATGAAAGGACACATTCGTGGACAACAGGTGATTCATGCTGGTAGACACTGTCTGCTCCGTTCGTTGCAGAGACGATCAACGCGTCCAACAGAGGGTTACGTACGTCTTTGAACTTGATTGATCCGGCACCGTACAGCTGGTCCTTCGTGAGGAACTTGGTGAGCGGCATTGTGCGCACTAACAAAGCTTCACCAATCTCATGTCCGACATTGCTTTCGTTGAACAAGTAGCCTGACATGAGTATAGGTGCCGTACTAGTGGCGTTGATGAAGTATCCGCATGCTGTTCCGTTCGGAGTTGTCGTGTCGGCGATTTCTCCGGTAAAGGATGCAGTCCAGTCAATCGTGGTGTTAAGGCAAGCAAAGGTAAGGACCTCAGAAACATCGATACTGACACATTTGCTGCAAACAGCAAGTGTCTCATACTCTGGCCATGTACAGTTGCTGGTGGGGCAGGATAGCGGTATGTCTGGTCGGGTCCCATTGCCAAACTCAATCGGATGTGTACCGTTCCCGTACAGAAATTGACGTATACTTGGTCCAAGGTCCTGGTTGAGTTGACTCACTTCGTACCCATACTTGAATTCCGGAATGAAAGACGGACTGTAGTTGACGACCCTTGGAATTGTGCCTGAAGTGTTATACAACGCTGACCGCTCCGGGAAGTCAACGACCTGTTGGAAGAATGGGTCCAGGGCCAGGGCGCATAGCATGATTAATGCTCCAAGCGCTGCTAAAGCTCTTCCTTTGGTCCTTATCAAGAGCAAAAGAGAGCCCCACGGGCCTCGGGAAGCGTTGTCGAAAATTTCGAAGTCCCAAATCTGCTTCGAGTGTTCCAGGAACCAACTCCATTTCAGCTGACCAAGAGCTTCGGAAACCGGAAGGATGAGAGCAGCGCCGGCCATCTTTGACAGGATAGAGATGTAAGCGTTCAGGGTCAGATGTGTCTTCTCTTGGATGGTCCACCTAGAGAGAGAGTTGCCTTGTAAGTAGATGAGGACACCGATAACTGCACCCATGCAGATAGCGCTGAATAGCCAACTGAGAATCTCGAGTAGCCACCTTTTCAGGATGTTACCGGAGGCACTGTATCTCCAGAGCCTTTCTTCTATGCGCTGTGCGAAGTTGAATGAGGCGTCTGCTTTCTCATTGATGGGTGGTGTGACCTCGATCGAGGGTGGCTTGGACAGGCCGTGGATAATACCTAAGCCAGGATCATTGGCATTGATGGGAGTTTTCTCGTTGAATTGTGCGATCTGCAAAGAAGACATCCCGCCAAGGCGTATCCTAGGTCGTTCGGTAGGGAAGAAGTTAAGTGTTGGCCGGCGGGGTTCCTGGTACTGGATCTCTGGTTGGGGCTCCGGGATGGGCCAGACACTGGAGCGAGCGCTCGAAGTCTGGATCGTAGTGGTAGGACTGTGTTGCAATGAGCTCTTGTCCGGCGTAGTCAAGCGGGCCAGGCTTGAAGGCGCTGGTTGACTATGCGTAAGAGTCTCAGGTGTGGTGGGCGTCGTTGGAGTGGTACCATATGTCTTCGGCGCTGCCCGGTCATCGTGCGTTTCGAGGAAGATGGGAATGACCGGGAAAGCTGGCCATTGCTTGCCGTTGCGTGTTGGCTTCGATGTGGCCGAGGCCTGCCCCGGCGATGAGATGGGATAAGGCATGATAGTGAGTGTAAGTGTTGGTGTAACAGCTGTGTCAGAGACACCAAAGAACGTATGTCTCTCAAAGACAGAGGGTTGAGATAGTGACTAGGCTGAAGAGATGCGAACCGACTCTACCTGGGTACCTCCAACACGTTATTATCATGCAGGCTCTGGTATAAGCCTCCATAGTCAGGTAAATGCATTGCAGCTGCATGAAACAACAAGACCAGCTCTTACTGGAGGTTTCTACACCAACTGTGCCTTCTTTTCGAAAAGTGGTGCATTACCAGCACCATCAACCATTCACCTCACGGCTTAAGCGCAACAGGTGCTCCCAGCCACCAGCAAAACATGGCAAACAGTGCCAAGAGAGGCGGCTGAGTGTTGGTTTCTGCAGACTTGCGTACGGCGTAGGCATCAGCCGCTGTTGGGCCGGATCACTGGTGAGGGTCAAGCCGTACAGAGATGGGATATAGCCGCTGTCTGACCAGGTGGCCAGCCTAGTGTGTAATGTAGCCGCCGGAGCAAAGACATTGTATGCAGATGTTCGTATTATTAGCATTTGGCCCCCTCATGAGGCAAAGTGTGGAGTATGACTGCGGCACAGTATATAAGCGCTTCCAGCCTCATGCTTTCGAGCCTCAGCAAGCAGCAAGCCTCGAGCGGTGTCCGAGCTTGCAAGAGTCCAGCAGAGCTGCTGTCGTCACATGTGAGCTGTTCCGATGCTTTCATGACGCCTTCAAGTCGTCTCATGGTGTTGCGTGCTGCGATCATGATGAGGGTGTTGTGCAGAGAATCCTGTTAGGCTCGTGCGGCGTTCGCGCGCCTAAGCACGAACTGCCGATCCTCGGCTTATTTTTAGACTCCAATCACAAGCGCAAGCGCAATCGATAAAACCCCCGATAACACACCTGCACCGATGGACTGAATCTCACCGTTTGCTCTGACGACTGTCGTACAATTCTTCAGATCTTGACGAGCAGCTCCAAGACAAAAGATTCTTCCTGCTCATGAGAATCTTGAGTATTATGAAACATCGTCAGCTTCAAGGCATCGTCCAAATCTACCTATCTACATTTCTCCTCCTTCACCGCCACCCGGACCGACCCTCGATCCATTGCATTCGAAGCGGTATGGCTTACTATAAATTCTACTGTTTGTCGCTATAATCTGACTGTCATGTGTATACACGTTCGCGTCAATTCCAACACTTGCGGCTGCTCCAGCGCGGCTACGGCAGGCTTCCTACGACCGTTCTGCAGCCCTCATTGGCTTAGTGGCCGGCAACCATGGTTCCGGGATGAACGCCACCTGCACATCATTCGTTCGTAGATTACTTGTGTCCGCCTTGTCGGTTGCAAGCTTGTTTCGTATCATTCTGCTCCGCTGTCAGCGGGAGGCTTGGCTGTCAGTCGTGATGTCAAGCTTAACACATCATATGCTGTGTAAGGTCATGGAATCATTCATTTTGTTGCAATGCGTCGCAAGTTTTCAAGCATAGCTGTATAGACTCAGTATCCCTCCTTAGCTCGTAAACGTGGCCTTTGCTTCTTCCACTACCTTTCACAGCGCATGCCTTCTCGTCGCACCTGATGTGTCATCTGCGCGGCGAGGGCAGACGCGTGTGGACTGGTACCTTCCGTCTTCACTATAGTAGTTCGTGAGTTCATCTTGCTGCTGCGAAACCGGCTGAAGTTGCGTTGCGGGTGGGGTCATCTCGGGCTATAAGTCGTCGACAGAGTGATCGACACCAAATGCGGAGCCCGCATCATGAGTGTCATGGTGGTGTCGAGGCAGCTGTGTCGGTCAGACCAAGTACGATGGAAGGAAGGGTACAAGACAGTCAATCATACGAAGCTCGCAGAACTGCTCAAGGCAAGCGATTAAGACTTTGAAAGTTCGTGTGAGGTGGGAGTAGGGTGGTCACGCAAAGCGGCGGGTAGCGGCAAGTGGAACAAATGCTCAAGTGAGAGAGCAACGCCAAGTTCAGTTGCAGACTTTCCAGCTGCTTGCAAGAACTACTGATCAGCGCTGAGGTGGGCCTTGGGGAAGCGGAGGAAGGCAATATGTGTATGTTTGGGGTCGCAGCCTAACCATTCGATAATCTCAATAGGAGCGTACCTGCCGAGATCCTCGATGGTGTTGCGGCCCCGCTCTTCGAAACCAAGCTTCTTGTACAGTCGTGCGGCTGGATTGTCGCTCGCGGTGTCCAGGTACAGCAACACCTGCTGCTCATCGGCAAGGGAACATGCCCACTCAACTAATTGACTCGCTAGTCCCTTGCCACGATAGTCTGGATGCGTCGCCAGGTTCTCCAAGAGGAAATGTTTTCTGCCCTGCAAGGTTTCCTCTCTCAGCTGTCGCAGACCCAGCGTGAACGCCATGATGAGATCCTTGTTGCTGTTATCCGGTAGACTACGCCTGTATGCTTCATCTTCGAACTGTTGGCGCTCATCACGATCCTCTTCCGGTTCTTTGTTCACGTCGCTCACTTCTTCTTCAGCAGGCACCGTCCATTGGGCAACAGCAGCAACCTTGTCTGTCTCTGGGTGTCGCTCCACGATGAATTTCGAGTTCGCCGTTACCATCTGCTCTTTGATGCGGGGTACCATCGATGCCGCCAGCTGAGCCGGCTCAGTCTGGCCAAATTGCAAACGGGTGAAGGGCGAGACCCACGAAAGAGCAAAAAGTGACGCTATCGCTTCCGCATCTGCCGGTCTTGCTTCTGAAATTTTGAAGTGCGTCGCCATGTTCTCCAATCGTTTAAATGTGGTTGCAGGTCATTGTTGCAATTCTCGAGGTGGTTCATGGGCGGCCTAAGTGGGCACGGGGAAGGAAAAAAAGAGCCGACCGCAAAATACTTGGCAGAACTTCCCCCACCTAAACTTCATACAAATTGTTCCAAACAATATTTTTTTTGACCTGAATTCAAAGCTTGTAAGGTTTTCAAAGCTGTAGATTACTATGGAATAGCTATTTTAATGTGATTTTGTGGTATTGCAATGCTCAATGACCTGTTATTCTGCCTTCCATTTCAATGCAATCTTTCAATTGCTGTGGCATACTTAGAACACGTTCATTAATAAACTGCTGGATGACTTGCTTCTGCCATCCTTCATATGCTAACTCTCTTGTTTCAAACTCATCCCAATGCAGAAATTGCTTGAGGTACTGCTTTGGAGGTTGCCAACAGTTCTCAATTGGTGCAAGATCTGGTGAATTAGGACAGTTGAAGTAACTGTCAAGCTTGTTTTTGTGCTTCCAGATGGCTACAATGTTGTTACCTGAGCCTTGTAACGACGCAGGCCAGTAGGGAAGATGTCCAAAGTAAGTGTGAGTCCACTACGAGGCATATGGGAGTGCTGGGATGTTGATAACACTAGGATTGAATTCCCTACACCTATAGGTCTTGTACAAAAGGATACAGAAAAACTACTCTATCTAAACTACAGTATTGGAGTCATTAAGTATCCCATTCGGAGGGGAATTGGAAGTACCCTTGTCCAGGTGACAAGGAGGTAGTTTGCGACAGACAAGGAGTGGTGTGCTGAGACCTGCAGGAACCACATCGGTATCAGGGCAGATACGGTATTGGGGCGGATACGGTTGTAGGTGTTACAAGCCTCCACCATGACCAGAGTCATTGTCTTCTTCAAGCGTGGAGGTGTTGCCATAAACAAGCCATATGTAATAAAGGGGCGATAGAGACGAGCAACTAATGCAATAATCAAGATTTCTATCTGTCGTTCTATTCTACTGACAGATCCTGAGAAAGGGTGTCCTTGCTTAGCAGGGTCTCTTTGGACACCCTTTGGTCTCCTGGTGGAGACCCTTTGGTGCAGGAGGGTTCACCTCCGCTTCTGATTGTGTCCCTTACACCATGGATTGACTACTGGCTCAAGGATCTGATTGCAGTACACACGGAGAGAGAGCTTGCCATTCTTGTTGCCTGGAGTGTTGTAAAACATTGAGTTGCTCTTGAAGTTGTACCCAATTGCAGCCCAAGTATGAGCAGCTTCCTGTTACGATCAAAGGGCAACCTGCAACAACACTGAACAAACAGGACTACACAATGATACAAGAGGAGCCAAGGAACTGTAGTATCAATTGACCCAAGCAGTGGGCCACGTTGGCAATACTCAGTATGATCATCACTCTCAGTTAAGCAACTCAAGCAACCCAAGCAGTGAGGCTGCATTGGCGATACTTGGCACAAGCAGTATACTTGACACAAGCAGTATACTCAGCACAAGCAGTATACTCAGTACAAGCAGTATACTCAGTACGAGCAGTATACTCAGTACGAGCAGTATACTCAGCACGAGCAGTATACTCAGTACAAGTGTAACAATGCAGAGCCCCATTGTGCCAAATGGCCAAAAAGTACATCAACATCAGCACAACTGCTGATATTGGGCTCTGCATCTAATATATAGGCATAGTGCAAGGCACCTCCTTACAAGTATATAGCAAGTAGACACACTGCTGTCAAGACTCAGGTCCGGCCCACTGAGCCAAGCAAGCCAAAAGGTATCACGGCTCACTCTAATGGTGAGCTCTAGCCGGAACAGTACTATATCACCAGCCAGGCCTGACAGCTGCCCTTATAGCATTGTGTTCAACCTTGTCAATCAACTTTGTTATTGGAATCTCACTTGCTCTCAAGCCAGACAGTATACTCTGTACTACTCATTGCCCCCCAGTCATCACTGCCTCTGGCTAAATGGCTATTACCTTGACTATTACAAAGGCTACTACCGCCTTGCCCGGATAGTCTACCCCTGACCACCCAAGCCTTGCTTAGGTGACTGTCAAACCCCTAAGGATTCCCTGTACCTCTGCTCATCCCCAAGAACCAATTGAATAGTGTCTACAAGCTTTGCTTAAGGCACAAATTGCAACAATACTGTTTGGTTCCCAGAACCCATATCTATTGGGTCACTGTACCTTTTTGGTTGGTGTAGCTCAGGTGGGACCAAACCGAGCCCTCACACAAGCATTGTGTAAAAATAGGATGTAGCAACATAGTACAACTAAAGCAATCCTCTGTCTTGTCCGCTGTATAGGAGAAGGGGCAAGTATAGGGAAAAATCTCTACCACGCTAGGGTGATTTGGGGGGATCTTGGGCAATCTTGGTTGCTCCAGAGCTGGTCAAAGTGCATTGCATGAGCTTGTCCATGACACATTGTACCATGCTTGTTGACAAGCATTGCATCATACTTGTTGATGAGTGCTCATGTGACCTTGCTTGTTGATGGGCTAATCATGTGGGTCTGCTTGATCCCACTAGGTGCCAGCTGGGTGGCCTTGTTGTGCTGTGCCTTCCCCCAGGTCCCCATGTGTGAGAGGGGGCCAGTGTTACGATCCTACGTCCCACGATAGGACAACAAGCAATAAGTAACCGCCAACCAAACACGGAGGCCTGGGGGAAGGCGCAGCAGGACAAGGCCGCCCGGCCGGCGCCTAGGGGATTGCTCTCAGCCGAGCTGACACACGTGACGGAGCTCGTCAACGAGCAAGGTCACGTGAGTGCTCGTCAACGAGCATGACGCGATGCTCGTCAACGAGCATGGTACGATGCTCGTTGACAAACCGCAATCCATCCGGATTGGCCAGGACCGACTCTGCTCGTCAACGAGCAGATCTGGTGGGCTGTATATATATGTGTAGGAACACAACCCTTATGGTTCGTGTTCAACCTCGTCAATTAAGTTTGTTATTGGATCTCAACCAACCTTCGAGCTAGACAGATTGCCTGTACTACTCATCGTTACCCCAAGCCGTCGTTAGGTGTTTCACCCAGGCGACTTACCCCTACTGTTCCAGAGCCAGAGCTCATCCTCGAGAACCAATCGAATAGTGCTTACGAGCTTTGCTTAAAGTACGACTTCAACAGAGATAAGGGTGTAGAAGAGACCAAGTGTGGGAATACCACAAAGGATCAGTGAGGAGTGAGTTGAGGAAGGAGTTGCTGAGGTGAATTGAAGGAGTGGATTGAGTTTGAATTGCAAGCATGAGTTATCTGAGCAGGAGAGCAGGCTGCCTTTATAGACAGACTGCTGGCTCCTGGAATGTTCTAGATACATTGGCATTTGTAATCATTTGTAATCATTTGTAATCATTTGTCAGCAACCAGAAGATTCTGTGTTGTTCCATGGGATTCCATGAGGTTCCATGAGGTTCCATGAGGTTCCATGAGGAGTGGCTGGGTGGATTGTTATTGGCTGCAAGCCATGTCAGGATGACAAACTACCTTGGATTGACCCTAGACGGCAAGCCGAAGTGGAAGGAACACATAGACAAGATCAGGCAGAAGGCAACTAGAACCGTCAATACGCTGAGTAGCCTCGGAAGCTCAACGTGGGGCGTTGGACTGTTAGACATGCGCAGACTCTACAAAAGCACTGTGCTCCCTCACATGATGTACGCTTGCTCCATCTGATCTAACGCAGCAGGCGCGGCTAGGCGCAAGACTGAACAGTGGGCAAACCGATGGGCGCGCAAACTCTGAAAAGCGGAAGAGAGCCGACCAAGAAGCGGGGCAAGGTGGAAGCTAGCTTGCGCCAGAACTCTTTCCAGCGGCTGGTCTGCTGTAGGTATAGCGTCGAATTCAGTACAATATGTTACAACAACAACTCAGCACGCTAATGCAGGCAGATGCATTACAAGCAAAGCTAGCGTATCCTGACCTACTGGGTTGCGTTTTGCAATCCTCACTCATGACCGGCAAAACTGCCAGACTGCACACTTCTTCAGTTAAAAGAGCTGCTAGGGCCTGGGTATACAATCTTCCTCAACTTCACTTTCTACAAGATTATCCAATTCTCACAGAGATGTCTTAGGTCATGAACAGACAGGGTTGTATTGACTAAGGGTAGATTGAGGGTGTTGACAAAACAATCAACAGCAAGGCCAACATTACAAAAATCTGCGCCAAAGGCTGATGCACCTTTAAAGAAAAGGCTGTAGAATATCATCACGTCAACCATGGGTCCTTGCATTTGCTACTGAGAGATGGCAAGGCTCTGGAGTGCAAACCTGTCCTGTGTTACGATCAAAGGGCAACCCGCAACAACACTGAACGAACAGGACTACGCAACAATACGAGAGAAGCCAAGGAACTGTAGTAGCAATTGACCCAAGCAGTGGGCCTCGTTGGCAACACTCGGCACAAGCAGTATACTTGGTACGAATGGTATACTCAGCACATATACTTGGTATGATCAGTATACTTGGCATGTATACCTGGTACGATTGGTATACTTGGTACGATCAGTATACTCAGTACCAAGCAATCTGAGCAATATGAGCAATCTGAGCAATCCTCTGCTCATGTATATAGCAAGTAGACACGCTGCCCTTATGGCATTGTGTTCAACCTTGTCAATCAACTTTGTTATTGGAATCTCACTTGCTCTCAAGCCAGACAGTATACTCTGTACTACTCATTGCAACCAGTTGCCACGGTCTTTGGCTAGGCAACTACCTGACTATTACAAAGGTTATTATAACCTGCCCAGATAGTCTACCCCTGACCACCCAAGCTTTGCTTAGGTGACTGTCAACCCTACGGCTTTCTGTACCTTTGCTCATCCCCAAGAACCAATTGACTAGTGTCTACAAGCTTTGCTTAAGGCACAAATTGCAACACTTGCTTGTCTATATTTGAGGACATCCAGGTAATCCAAGCATCTGGAAGAAAATATGTCCCATCACACCGTGCGTCCCAACATGTAGAGACAGATGTTACTGCATCACCTGCAGCTGTCAGGTCGGCGACCCACCAGAGGCTAATAGCCCTGCATAAGAAGCAGGGGATAAATAGAAGTTCTTTTCCACTGCAAATTGGCAGTGATCAGTCTATCCTTACCCTCAAATATACACTTCTTGCTACTATATTGTCTATCTACCCGTGCCACCCCTATCCAGCCTAACAACTTCAGCTGTCCCTGCACCACTGTGAGGTCACTGTAGGCAAGCAATTGGACACAGGATGGTGTTGCGATTTGTGCCTTAATGTCATCCTGACATGGCTTGCAGCCAACAATAACCCTACCAGTCCTTACACTTGTGTCAGCACCCATTTGTCAGCACCCATTTGTCAGCACCCATTTGTCAGCACCCATTTGTCAGCACCCATTTGTCAGCACCCATTTGTCAGC